>NC_057939.1:8889715-9012215 GCF_018555375.3 Anguilla rostrata
ACCTACATGTCCGCAGTAATGGCGAAAGGCCTGTTCTGCTTAAGACGCCCAAGCTGGAGCAACTGGAATGATCTATTCCCGTTTATGAGTCCGCCCTTGTGTTGTCCTTGGAAATACATGGAGAACTCTGCTGTCCCTTGCTCCATGTCCCCACGCACAGGCCTCTTTCTGGGTGAGTGTGGGTGTGGGTGTGGTATGGGTGGTGTGGGGAGGGGCTTGGGTGCGGTATGGTTGATGTGGGGGGAGGCTTGGGTGTGGTGTGGAACTGGTATGGGTGGTGGGGGAGGAGCTTGGGTGTGAAGTGGGTGGTGGGGGAGGAGCTTGGGTGTGGTACAGATGGTGTGGGGAGGGGCTTAGGTATGAATTGGGTGTGGTATGTTAGATGTGGGGTGGTGTGGGTGTGGTGTGGGTGGAGGGGGTGAGGGACTTGGACTCGGTGAGGTATGGATCTAGTGTGGGGAAACGGCTTGGGTGTGGTAGCATGGGTCTTACCCTCTCCTCCAGCTTGGCCACCTGCTCTCTGTAGAAGGCTTCCTGCTTCCTCAGCTCCCTGTCCTTCTCATCCAGCTGATGGGCCTGGAGGAGGAGAGGAGAGACCGTTCAGACCATCTGTGATACAGCCAGGGTGTCACAGTGGACTTCCACAAGCACCAGTCAAACCATCTGTCACGCATACAATTACAAAATTCAAGAAACATAATGTGGGGGGAAAAAACTAGGGAAAAAAATGAAAAAAAAAACTAAGAACATCTTACTCATACATTAAATTCACTGGCACATGTAAAACATAAAATCGGTAAAAAGTACATCAACAAAAAAAAGGGGTGGATGTGAACTATGGCCTCCCTGCTGTCTAGATGTCTTTAGCGGTGAAATGCTTCACGCTGCCTGGCTGGAACCGGTAGTGAACTGCAGAAAACCTATACAGCCTCCAGCAGGTGTGAATTCCCAATTCGGGCTTAAAGTTGGGACTTCAGGTTTATTTCAAGTCAAGAAAACTAAGTTTGCCTTTCAAAGACTCACATCCTTGTATTACAAATATGTTTCAAAGGCTCCGTTCCTTGGGGTCATTGCTTGGGACCTCAGTTTTCCCAGGTATAATTTTTTGAAAAACCCAAGCGTAACCCAGAGAACCAGAAATTGCATTTGAAGCTCAAAACGGATACTTTTCAAATGATGATATCCTGACCATTTTCTTTTTGGCAAACTCCCGAAGCCCTTTGAGGGAACCGGATGGGGTCATGTTTAAGAAATGGAGCACAGCGGGGATTGGCTGGGCTGTTGAGGCACTGCTCTCGACCTCATAGGCCCCGCAGTCCGGTGTCGAATTTGGACCATTCCAGTGCCGACTATGACCAGCAGCCCCACAGGACACCGCTTGTTGGCGCTAACATTGCCCAGGGAAGGGAGGCATTCAGTTGGCGGTGATGACAGACTAGCGACCCTCTCAACTGGTCACCCGCAGGTCCGCCCGTTAAGCTGCACCCAAGGCCATCTTCCTCTGCCTCGTCTTCACTTGATAACTGCCTTGTGAAGTGGCGGTTGACCCGATTTGGAGGAGGGCGCAGCTCGTCTGCTTGTCGATAGCGGCGGTTGCAGCGACGAGCGCCGATGGACGCGACCGGGCATTCCCAAATTGAGGGGGGAGAAAAGGCATTAAAAAAAAAGAAAAGAAATGGGGCCCAGAAAGGTCTTGTTCCCCACCCATTGTAGCGGACAGTAATTGGCACTGTACACCAGGTCCTTACTCTGTCATGTGGCAATGAGAGGGCGCGGGGGGTGACTTTCGCCGCTGAGAGAGAGCGGAGCCGGTGGAGTCGGGAGGAGCTAAAAGCACTCGAGAGCCTCGCTCTCCGGTGCCTCCGAGGGCAGCGGGTTCGTCGATGGCTTCATCGGTGTGACGTCCGAGCCATCCCTGTGTCACAGTGCGGGAGCACAGGGCTCGGTGAGATGGGATAACACGGGCCCCCGAACAATAAGGAGTCCGTGCTCTTTATTACGGCTCCGTATCTCCGTGTTTTTCTTTTTTTTTTTTATTTTTTTTTTTTTAACTGCTCAATAATGCACTTGACTTTTTTGTGATTTCGGTTTGCCTTCGCAGTCGCGAAACGAACCCCCCTAATCATCCTCCATTCAAAAACTCCAAACTGAAACGCATTAAAACCGTCCATTTTGCCGCTGACATTTGGTATCATCATTAGTGAATTACACAAACTGGCTAATTATCGAATAGTGGATTAGTGTTTTGCTTTCATTTAGTGCTAATTGCATGGTGGAACTCTCCAGTAAAAGCGGCTTACTTTTTTAAAAAAATGTCAAAGGTTTTATAGCGCGCTGTCAGAACGCGTATCTTCAACACTGTCAAGCTAGCGTACGGACCACAAGCTACAAGCTGACTCACTGACAGACACCTGGCTAGCTCAATTACAAATGGACCCGCTCAACTCGTTGACAGGCAGACGGCAAACTAGAAATTAATCTGACAGTTCACAAAAAAAAAAGATGGCATGAGAAAGAAGGGCATATAAAAATAAAAGAAGAAATGGAGAAAGGAAGGCGGGGTGTGCATGCAGAAGAGAGATCAGCTCAGGCTCCCCCTTCCTTCGATCTTACCTTACGCTCCAGTTCCTGAAGCGAAGGAGCAGAGAAAGAAAAAAGGAGAGAGGGACAGAGAGAGAAAGAAGGCGGTTAAATTTCTTCAGTTTGAACTTCCAGGGGTGCTCAGGAATTAAATGGCTCATCTACCCCGGGCCGCTTGTGCCCGGTCTTAACCAAACAAGACAGCTCTGGTCGCTAAGAGATTAGGGAACAATCTCCATCGTCAACTGCCATGGGAAAGGGGTGGCATCCCAGCACAGTTGGTACCTACTTGCCCCCCCCCCCGCCCAAATTTATTATTTCTGTTGACAAGTCAAATGTTCAATTGAAATAGGCTGTTGAATGGGTGATACTGTCATTGGGACAACCTTATAACCCCGCTATATCCTACCGTTTATATCCATGCAGCTAAAGGGTTTAATTTAAGACATCCGCCCCCCCCCCCCCCCCGCAGACAGGTTTGCCTGTGATGTAACAGACAGGTTCAGGCAGCCTTGAGTGGCAATGGAGATGCACAATTTATCAGCCAGTCTAGAGTCAGCCTGTAACCTGACCTGTGGAGACAAGGCATCAGTGTCTAGCTGCCGCCCACCAACACGACAAATGCTAAGGGTGGCAATGCCAATCTAAGCATCTTCAGGTAATGGCAGGAGATGGGGGGTGGGGGGGGGGGGGGGGATGCAGTAAATCTGCATTTCCAGGAGGCCCCTATTTATTCAAAGACTTGACACCCCTAAAATCTGCAGCTTTGCAAAATAACGAGGAATCAGAAGTGCCATTTATATGGGTGCATAATTTAAACACTCCTCTGGAAATGCGCACAAACAGAAGCTACGTAAAGGAAGGAATAATGCACGGTTATAGTTCATCATGAAATACACAGGTGATAAAGCACAGCTCGCAGCATTACAGAAATTATTACTAACCGCAAATGAGTCATCATACGAAACACAAAAAACTATTACAAGCCATATGAGCCATAAAAACCATTACAATCCACAGCAAATACCATTATTACAGACAGACTACTAATAGCGTGCTTTATTACAACCCACTTCCTAGTCATAACAAAGGGCTGTGCTGCTCACACTAGTCATAACAAGGACTTTATTACAACTGACAGGCTGAGAAACAATAACACTTAAAGAGACAGAGACGTAAGTGCTTAATAAAACACGTTCTTTATACTCAGCCAGGAAAAGCACTCCACAGGCAGTGAACTAGGACCGAGTCCGCAGTGGTGGAACATTTGGCCTAGCACCACTGGGGACTGGACGGTTCTGGTCATGACTTCCTAACAAAAGTGCCATGTGACAGTCAGGTCTTGTGCCCAGCAGCCAGATCGTGATGTGCCCTTCCCCTGATTAGTACTAGCCGTCCCCCTGTTGTCCTGTGCGTTCTGTGATACACGCAAAAGCCACCGTCACACACGAGCAAGCGTAGAACGTTCGGCTACAATGCCCGTGGTTCGAGTGCAGGTGACCGTTATAATTAGGGTGGGCACAATCAGCAATTATAAATTCAGGAGTGGAAAAAACGGAGGGAACCATTTAAACAGGGACAGAATTATAGCCGACTGCATCATCAGAGAAAAAAAAACACACCATTAAAGGTTATTTGAACATGAATAAACATAAGAATATGTACTACAATGTAGGTTGCCAGAGTATCCAGATTGAAATATTTCCCACAAGGTAAATATGTACTGCAGAGCTGGGAACATGTACAACATTGCAACAGTACTTTTTTCTGTGATTTCACAATTCCCTTGTCTCCTTGTTGAAAACACGTCTACAAAATGTTAAAAAACCTTCTAGCATAAACAATGCAACTCACAAAGCTTTATCAAGCAATAATAACTGCACCCGATTCAAAAATGAACAAAGCGATTACTCTAAAAATTCCAGCCTGAATAAACAACCGTTACCCCTAGGGTACTCACTGCAAAGTGGGCAATGGCTCTCTGTTGCCCAATGTCTGAAACGACACATTTACAGAGAGGGACTTGGATGATGTCCCTCTAATGGACCAGGACACACCTGTACACAGCTCCCATGAAAGGTGTGCCAAGCCAAGCGCTTAAGAGGACACGGAGGACAGCTGCTGGCACTCGCGCATTTGGGCTGTTCCATTCCCCATTTCCCCCGCTCTCAGAAACACCCTCCTGGTTCAAGGGCCAATCAGAGGCCTCGAGGGGAGAAGAGGATCGCGGCTAATCAGTCAACGAGCCTTTTCTTTGCGCCGGCCTTTATCGTGACAAATCGGGCCGCTTCCCTCGCCGACCTTCAGCAGCGACCCCCATCCCCCCCCCCACCCCCCACCCCCCCCCCACCCCCCGCGGGGGCAGCCGCAGCCGCTAGCCCAGAGCCGCGACACAACAGACATGTTTAAAAAAAAACAAAAAGAAAAACCGCTCACCTTGCTAGATCGCAGTGCTGCGTCCGTGTTTTTCCCCTTTCCCCAATGAATTTCAATGCTGGGGGCAGGAGGGGGGGGCCCGACCGCTACAAGGAATTACGCCACGCATACGGCGTCGTTCACTCGCTCACTCGCACGCCCCGTCGGTATTATTGCCGTTTGACTAAACGCATCCAACCCCTCAGCGAGATAGTCTAATCACATTTAACCTCGAACAAAAGCAAACCTTTTACACCGAATTATGCACCTTTGTTCTACTAATAAAGAGGGCGGCTGTATTTAAAAAAAAAAAAAAAAAAAAAAAAAAAGATGGAAGCAAGCTTAAAAAAAAAAAGAAAAAAGGACAATGCAGGCAATTTATCATAAAGCTGCAGCCATTCTGCAGGACGAGTGTCCCTGCCAGGGGGTCTGCATCTCGGCCGCGGGTCCACAGGGAGGGACGCGAGACTCTCCAACACCTAAACACTCGCAGAGGGCAATAATGCAAAATGTGACCTTTTCGTCCTTCAAAAAATAAATAAATAAATAAAGTTTCATCGCTGCTGCGCCACGCTTTCCCACTCAGTTTCCATTGAGATCCACTCTTCACAGGGCATCACTAAAAAGAGACTTGATGGTTAAAGTAAAAGAATCGTTTACGGGGAAAATGTCGTACTGAATATCAATTAGCGGGGTCTGAATAATTAAGAGCGCACGCTTCCAATCAGCTGAGCGCAGCAGTTTGCGCTGAGGAAGAGGAGGACGGAGGGAGTTACACCGGGAGCTTTTCTGAACTTGTGGGGGCGATGCGAAGAAATCCAATACCCGGAGCAGAGGGCAGGTACAAGGGAACAGCCATACTTCGGTCAGCCTGCAAACAAAACGCAATGGGTCCGTTTGCTCCATCCCCATGACTACCCCTCTTACCAAGAGTACCACGTACTCAACCCACTGCCCACTCACATCAGCCAAATCCTCCAAATGATGTCACTAAGCATCGAGTCCAGCGTTCAATCAAACCCCTACTACACGGTGTGATAATCAGCCATCAAAGGTCAGGTGCAATAAAAGCACTGAAATAATAGGGTCAGAGTTGCTGTGCAATACACATACATCATAGATTTATGTGTCAGTTGGAAAAACTAATATCGATGCAATCGGGCGGTCAAATCCAAGTGGTCAAAGTTCAAGTGAATTTTAATTATTATGAAGTCAAGGTTGAATTGCAAGAGAGATATTATAGGTGTTGGAAAAACCTGGATGCGCTATGCATCATTGTCATTGTTCACAAATACATGTCGTCCTGGTACCTATGTCATGCAACCCTATCCTTATACTAGTCTGTACCACTGTACAGTACAAAGCCAGTTCTCACAAATCCATAAAAGGAGAATCTGCCCATTAAAATAACAAATGACAAATTCCCTTAAAGATGAAGAAAGCCATTTATCAACCCTGTATCTAAAATCTTAATGACCCATCATCCGTGTCAGCAGAGACATCCACTGCCCATGCCCTGTCTCACACTATATGTTCAAACCCACTGCTACAAAAAGCACTGCATCCCCATGCTCCTTCTAGCACCTACTATGTGGAAGGTTCACGCATTTACTACAGTTGGTTTTGAATTTGGTTAGCTCTTTGATGAGATGCTCCAGATATGAGCACTGGCCAAAAGCCCAAAACGTAATACAAATTCACGCACGCACGCCTGCAGACTTTATAATACCAACAGACCACAGTGTCACACAAGCAGAAGATCACTTGGCCAGTCCGCCAGAAAAATGAGAAATATTGCTGTTGAAGTGATAGTTTAATTTCTGATGCCGTTATATCACTTCGGTTTTTGTGTGATAAAGGATATTTAAGATTACAGATGTTTCTGATGACCAGCCTGCTTTTCGATGGCCGTGGGGCGGAATTCTGGTTTTACGGAAAATGTACGCCAAAACGGAAATACACATCACAAAAAAGAACCCGGAACGCGTAAATAGCGATTTTGCTCGGCAGAGAAAATACAAATCGGCTGCCTCAAGCTAGTCGATGATGGACAACAGAGTGCGGCACTGGTCATTACTTGGGGTCTATGAAGCATCAATCTGTCTCCATGAGTATTTCAAAAGTAGTATACCACCAACATACATTATACCACATATTTTCTCTCGAAATGCAGTAAATCATGTATTACAAACAATACATTTACATGTTATATTTCAATTGGAAATGCTGACAAAAGCATTTTTCTTCCTCAGTACTCTACAAAGTTGCCTTACTGGAAGCCTGTCAATTGTCCTGCAGTTTAAAATAACACTTAATAACACTTAACGATCCACTCTCAGTGAGCGAACACAATGAACACAGATAACAATCTCGCATTCATAATGAGTTTCAGAGCCAGCCTCTGATCCAAGCAGAAAACAAAACAATGTGCACTGTACGTGTAGTTTCAGTGTCAACATCTCAGCACCATCAATCAAATCAAAGGGAATACTGAAGATTAATGCGTCGGGGCCGGTAACCAATCAAAGTCAGAGAAGCGCACGGAGGTGGGGAAGAGCTCGGGACAGCGGGCGCATCTGGAGGCCCTGCAGCTCTGACAGGGCAGGTCACTGAGTAATTGGGAGGGACACGGAGAGGTGCTGACCTACCAGGGGGATCGGGGGGGGGGGGTTGGATCCTGTTTAAGGCGCTTCCTCAGTGGTAAAAAATGAACTGTCCCTCTCAGACACGGCTTCATTTTGGGCACGCGAAGCATAAATTAGCACCGATCCTGAGCGGCCGTCCTTCACTACTAACGGTTATGTCAGAGCAAACCGCCCCCCCCCCAACCCCCAACCCCCACCCTCAACACTAAGCCCCCATCCATTACTCAGCACGTAATTGACTTTAGCGGAGAGGGTCAATACTGAACTTTCACCTGACCGGCTTCATCTGAGGGGGGGGGGGGGAATAAATAAATATGACTTGCGCAGAGCCGGTCATATTTACGTGGGCCATTACGGGCTGATGAAACGTATGAAGGACTTGAGGGGAACATGCTTTTAAACGCTTACGGCACTTACGTTGGAGGCGAAATCTAAAGGTAAAAGGGTCGACTTCAAACGCGGGGCGGGGGGGAACATTGGTACTTACGGCAGAAGCACAACATCCGTGTTCTGGACAGAAAAAGCCCGTGTCTCATCTGCGCCTAATCGATTTCAATCTGGCCCGGCGCTTTTCCCTATGATTTAATACAGCCAAATGCGCGATGGAAATGTAACGCGGGAGGCCCAAGGTTCTTCAGATGAAGAGGGCAGAGAGAAGTAAGCAGGTCAATAAAGCAGAATCATCTCGGAGCGAAAGGCTCCCTCTTTAACGACCGCGTGAAACAAACAAAAAAAAAAAAATCGAGGGGGGGGGGGGGAGGAAAAGTCACCTTTATCTCTCCTTCGCCCGTCTTTCGGAACGCCTGACGGAGTCCGAGGCGATCCGTTGCTTTTCGAAGAACAAAAGCAGCGGCGTCTGCGAATCGCGCGGCGCTCTGATTACGCTTGGGCCGCAGAGGCCCCCTGTTTACCGAGGAGGACAAAGAGACGACACAAAAGCCGGGCGGGGAGGGGGGGGGGGATCTGGTGAATAATGCGGCACGCCGGGGCCTCTGCATGACCGGGGGAACTTCCCCCCGGTGCCCGCGGAATGGAGAGTCCCCCAGGGACCGGGCAACACAATGGAGAGGTAGAGAGATGGAGGGAGGGAGGGAGGGAGATGCCCTCGGGACGTCCTTGTGACATTGGGGCCTCACGAAGGTACTAAACTCCAGCATACGTCCCGACCGAGAGCTGGCAAGCACCCGGCAGGCGTATTCATCCCTACCCCCCCCTGCCCCCCACCCCGACAAGCTCTTCCAGGGCACGGGACCCTCGCCGACCGTCCTTGGCGGAAGTTTGCGACGCTACGCATCGTGCCCACTTCCTCCGACCGCGGCGAACCGCGCCTCACTTCCTCTCCGATTTTCCGCGGGGGAGGAAGAGGAGACGTGCAGAGAAACGGGCGAGGGAGCGGAGGGGCGTGGCTCAATCAAGGACGCAGAACTGCTAGACTGGTCAACTCTACCACTGTACTCACATAGCTACCCGATTTGGGATCCGCATTGAAAAGAACCCTCAGTCTGGAAACAAAGCAGCTTTTATGATGCAGCGGGAAGAAAAAAAATCCACGAGTCAGCAAAATCCATGTTTTACACCGTGCGACAATAAATAAGTAAACCCTGATGCAGGAGCGGATTCTCTGCATGGAGGGGAAAACCGGGAGGAGACGCGCGTGACACGATATTTCCCTGACATTTACCCGAATCAGTATGCGCAGGTGCCACTTGTGTGAAGGATTTACTGAGCCGGTGGTTGATCGCAGCGCGTGTGGGAATGCTCTTAATAACAACGCACTGCAGAGAGCGAGGGAGGACGAAGCAGAAAAAAAAAAACAACCCGTTTCTGCAGCAGCTCTCCCAGAATGCACCTGTGACCTTAGGGTACCCCCCATCTTCCAAACTTGGAGAACGGAGCCAGCGCCTCGTCGGGCTTGTGTGTGAAGGCACTTAACTCAAGTCCCTCTGCCGAGCAGGCTGTCATTTACTGGTCCTAAATTATATCCGCCTTTCCCCTCTCTGTCGCTCGCCGACACGAGGAGACCAGCGAACAGGACCGCTTTAACGAGGCAGAGGAAACGAGGAGGATTTCGGTTTGTAAAACTTTGATAACCGTAGCCTACGAGTACAGTGGTTTATGACCTGCACAACACTGAGATTTGACGGGACACCTCTTCAGTGTCCCTTAGTAACAGCGGGGGAGGGGGGGCGGGCGTCCGACGAATGGCTGCTCAGTGACTGCTCTGACGGGGTCACATGACCCTGAACTTTTTGCCTTTGAGTGCGGACTGACCCCCCCCGTGGCCCCCACACCCCGATTTCAGGAGAGCAGAAACAAGGTTTGGCAACACAGGCCCACTTCAAAATGGCTTCCTCTTTCCCCTGCGCCCGACTCCACTGCTTTTTCCCCCCCACAGCACCACCGCCTCACTGCGCAATTATCTCGGGACAAGCTCCGGGGAAAAAAATAATAATTCCTGATGAACACATCCCTTTTAAAACGATTAATCGCGGCTGCCCTCCATGAAATTATTAACACCTATCACCGCCATCCTCAGGGCAGATAGCGATTACCTTCTCTCCTCCCGGGCCCAGGTTTTAAAATAACCCTTAAAAACAGCTCCCGCGTTAGCGTGCCACCTTCACACCCCCGCTGCTTTCGGGGAGGTAAATTGACTTCACAAGCTCGCCGGGTAAGGAGCCGCTTTCCCTCCCCGACGCCCGCGTCCGCCCGTCAATCGCAATCGGACACATCTCAGCGGGCCGCCGGCCGTCCGTGCCAATTAGAGTCCGGGGGTGAGGCGGACCGCCCGTGCCAGGAGGAGGCTCGGCCAATTACGGCCCGCGACGGGCGGGCGAGTCGCATCGGAATAAAACAGTTCACGGGATCCTCGCACACACACAGACAGACAGACAGACAGAGACACAGAGAGAGAGAGACATACACACACACACACACACACACACACACACACACACACACACACAGACAGACAGACAGACAGACACACAGACACAGAGATAGAGACAGAGACACAGAGAGAGAGAGACACACACACACAGACAGACAGACAGACAGACACAGAGCCAGAGACAGAGAGAGACACACACACACAGACACAGACACAGAGACACAGACACAGAGACAGAGACAGAGACACAGAGAGAGAGAGACATACATACACACACACACACACACACACACACACACACACACACACACACAGACAGACAGACAGACAGACAGAGCCAGAGAGAGACACACACACACACACAGACAGACACAGAGACAGACACAGACACAGAGACACAAACACAAACACAAACACACACACATGTAAGTCACGGAGGCCAGCGAGCCCTTCACAGAAAACTTCACAGACTGGAAAAGGCTTCACAGCAAGACCGAAGAAAACCAGTAAAACGCAGCCCAGGGAAAAACCTCACAGATCAGCGGAGACCTTCACAGAAAGGCGGCCGTCGCACCTTCAGAAGCCGACAAAACCTGAAAACCACAGGAAAAGCCGGTTAATGAGGCCGGGGGGGGGGTTTGGCGGGGGCAACGCATCACGATTCAAGCCCAGGCGCTGTAGCGGCCAACGCGGCCGGCGAAAGGAGCTTCGAGGGTCTGCGGAGATGAAAAGAGGCCGCTTCAGACGCACTTTTGAAGGAGGCGCAGGGGGAAAACGACTGAATGACTTCGCTTCCCTTTCTCTAAACGAGAGACAAACCGTGGCAGAATTTATGAATACTTCAGAAGGTTGTTTTTTTTTTCTTTTCCTTGGGTTAAGGCCTGTCTTACGAGCTTATCTGCACTCATTTTAATCCATAAAGAACATTCCTGTTTATCTTGGTTGAAGCTGAAGACATGAAGTGAATTCACATTACAGTAAGTTTCAGGGAGGCAGGGGGGGCAGTGGGTGAGGGGGGGGCGGGAGGGGAGCTATTTTCAAATACCACCTACAAGTACATCCAATTCACAACCCAGCGAGGTTCCTTTAATACCAGGGAAATTAAATTGTGGGCCATTATCAGACAGGCCCAGTCCACTCAATCTAAAATGCAGGCGCGTTTGACAGCACGTGGATTTGCAAGAGGCGTTTTTATTTTTTATTTTTTGGAGGAGGAGGAGGTGGTGGTTATTTTCTTTTCATTTGAAGCCTTACTGAAGTAATTTCCCTCCCCCCCCCAAATCCAAAACTCAGAAAAATAAACGCAACTACCAAACAGATTGATTTTTTAGGGTGCCGGCGTCTGAGGAAAACGGCCGTCACAGGTCGCTCCTTCAGAGGAGTCGCGCTGAAGAAGAGGACGCTCCCCAGGCTTGACCGATCCAGAGCCGCGTTTCAGAGACGAAGCGGCGGGCCGAGTCTCGGTGGGAAGCCGGGGGATGAGTATGCAAATCACAAAGGAGGACGGAACGCAGCCCCGCGAGTCCGCGAAGACGAGTCTTGATTCAAGGCGACGGGCGCCAGATCTTACTGAGACATTCAAACGCGGACCGGCTCGCGTGCGTCCGTCAGAAACCCAGCGGACGGCGGTTTCGACCTTGAAAGGGACGGAGGCTTCAAACGCAACTCCAGGCACGGCTCGCTACGGAACATCTTCCACATCCAACCATATAAAATCGGGTGGAGGCGTGCGAAATGGAGCTACCCTGGATTCAGGAAGCAACTAGCGTGAAGAACAACTGGAATACTGCAGGGTGAGGGGGAACCAGAGCAGCTGATTGGCTGGGAGAGGTTAAGCACTACTGGAGTACTGCAGGGTGAGGAGAAACCAGAGCAGCTGATTGGCTGGGAGGCGTGAGGCACCAGTAGAGTACAGCAGGCCTGGAGGGGAACCGGAGCAGCTGATTGGCTGGGAGATGTGAGGCACCAGTGGAGTAAGGCAGGCCAGGGGGAACCAGGGCAGCTGATTGGCTGTGAGGCGTGAGGCACCACTGGAGTACAGCAGGCTGAGGAGAACCAGAGCAGCTGATTGGCCGGGAGACGTCAGGCATCACTGGAGTACAGAGCAGGCCAGGGGGAAACCGGAGCAGCTGATAGGCTGGCAGATTAATCTCATGTGCGCGGTATGCAGCCGCCCTGACAAAGCAGCAGGGCCCGAGGGCGGCGTGCCGGCGCGACCCAGCGACGCCACGCCTCATCCCTCTCCATAAAGCCGGCCGTGCAGCCCGCGGGCGCCGGCACGGCGCGGTGCGGTAAACTCTGCTTATTCCGCGGCAGGCCTGCCCTTTTCCGGCCGACACCGAATCCGTAACGCCGGCCGCCGCGACGCTTTAGGCCAACGTCCGTTTCCTAAAATCTACGCTAAGTGTCGCGCGTCGTCCCGCTGAAATAAACCGCGCGATGTAAACGTCAAATTCTGTTGAAATAAAAAAAAAAAGAAAAAAGGATGACGTCACTGCCGAGGGCAGGTCGGGAAAAGAAAGGCTGCTCTGACTGATAAAAACCAGCCGCCGACTGATCTCTGATCAGCCCTTAATCTGCAAAAAAAACTCCCCCGCGGAGAAAAGCCGCTCGGCGTGGGATTAAAAAACTGAATTAAAAAACGCTGAGGCACTCAAAGGGAGGTCGTCCCATTAGTTCACTGCACACCATCCTAATATTATTCCAATTGCCCCGTTTTCTCTGATGAGAGTCCAAGGATTCAAAATGTAGACAGAGAGGAAAAAGCAAGGACTGGCTGAGCCACTGATGATCTGGGACCTCATGTGACAGGAAGTCACATCCGCTTAAAACTTCTGACCGATTAGCAGACAATCAGAAGGATGTTTATGCTTAGGGATAGTGATGAACACTGAGGGACTGGCAGCTCATCTCCAAAATGGGAATGAACCAAGTTGATGAGCATGTTTTTTATGATGGATGGGCCCCAGGGACTGATAATCACTCTGGACCGCGCGGTGCCGACAGTAGCCCGCGGATAGGAGGGATTTAGCCTGGTTAACAGCGTCTCCCCGCGCACTAGCGACCCCTGCTGGTCTGTTGGGCACCCGTGAATGCGCCCGTTAGGCAGCACACAAAATGTCCTCCTCCAGCTCCCAGACTGTGGTGAGACAAGCGGAGGCGGCTGACTCGTGCTCTAGAGGGGGACGCGCATGCTTGTCTACACTCCCCAAATATCAACAGCAGAGGCTGCACCAGGGAGCAGTCATAACATTACAGTCGCATTCCAAAACGGGCAGAAAAATGGGGGAAAAATCATTAAAAAAAATTTTTTTTTAAATAAATAAAACAAAAATTAAGCAATCAATGCACCTGCGGAACAAGACGGTGACACCTCTCGTCGATTAGGCTACCTGTGATTTCTGGCTACAGCAGTGATAAAAAACAAGCTGCATTTCAGACGCTCTTCTCAAAAGCACATTTTCAGAGCACGAGGATTCCATTACCCCCCCCCGAATCATAAATTCTGCCACGGCGGCGTCACGGCGGTCAGTGTGGGGGGAGATGGATGGCTCGACGTGTGATTGAAATGTCTGCCTCTGGGTTTGCTTTAGTCTGAATGAGATGATCTGGGCTGAGATTGATTCAGTGTCGGGCCGACGGAGCTTCCGCCTTAAGGCCAGAATCAGTCAAAAAGCCGGCAAAAGCCCCTTCCATAACTTCATTAAAGAGGGATGATGCTGTAAATGCAGCGAGCATGATGGGAAGGGAGTCTTTTTCAGCCATAAAGTGATTTATTCTTCTCGGTCGGAGCAGAGCGGGGGAACTCCAGTCCAGGGTGACAGGGTAGTCCGATCCGCATTTTAGATGTCTCCTTACATCCGCACACCAGACAGGGCAAATGGACTCCACTCCAGCCCTGAGTGATGAATTTCTACTTTGGCTCCGAAGGTCGGGCTTTTACAGATCTGTCTTCTGTGCAATGGGCGCATTTTCCTGGTGGAAAAATCGCACCACGACCACATGCCAGTCGAACAAGCAGGTGAATTCAATTTCGTGTGAAACACAAAACCAGGGCCGCCTTGCCCTTCAAGAGCAGAGGAGTGGAACGCTAGGTCAAACTCGCCCGGCCCAACGGTTCGCCGATTCAATACCCATCCAATCAAACACCTCATCGACTCAATACTCGTGTAATCAAATGACATCGATTTCGCTGCCGCAATCAGGAGCTCAGGTGGACCGAGGGAGCCGGGTACCTCCATGCCCAGTCCTGAGTCAACGCCATGCACAATGTAAATAATAACTGGCCCTCCAGCTAACAATTCATTTGTTCATCCAGTGCCTCTATGAGCTCCTCAAAGACTGCAGCAAAGCAGGCAATCAGGATCATTCAATCTTCAACTTTTTTTTTTTGCGGTCACAATTTTTGTGCACTTACACAAGGGGGGGGAAAAAAAAGAAGAGAGAGAGAGAATGCGTTTGTCTCAGGACACAGGTAGAGTTTAGATGGGAAATAACACAAAGGACGCAATAAATCACAGAATCAGGAAAAAAAACAAAAAAAAAAAAACGGAAAAGCACTCAGGGGAAATGTTTTTACCGCCTCTGAATTGCCACATTACGGGCGAACAGGAAGGCTGTGAATATGGCGCATTCTAGAAGCACGCGCAGAGAAAAGGCCACTTTAAAGGAACAAAGGAATTCATGGAGACAGCAGCAAAGGGCACTGCGGTTAAGGAAGCGCAGGGACAGACCTGTAAATGATTAACATGACTATGACTGCTTATGTCAATGTATGTATACATGGAACTATTTACCCGGGAAAACAATATTCGGTAACATTTTACATTAACCCCCTGACATAAGGCTAAAGTAATACTGTCATACGCATGACATAACAGCTGTCACAAGATGACATGACAGATGATGTCAGCGTATTGTCAAAAGACATAAAACTGTCATCTCTTTTGCCAGGAAATGTTATAACCGATGAAGCCGACAGCCCTTATGTAATGTGTATGATAGTTTTATGCCAGACTTATGTCAAAGGGTTCAAGTGCAGTGTTATCCAATATTCTGTGTGCTATGGAATTTAAATAATATTAAAGATGTGTGTATGTGAGGATTAAGAAGGAATCCCTAAGGCTAATCTGTAATTATCTGTCATTTCAGCCCACAGACTTCCCTCTCACTGTTAAACCAAAAACAAGCAAGCCTTTTTACCTTTCCCATGCTCAGGCTTATAGGTGTCCACATACTTTGAGTCAGGCCACACAGGGATCGGCACCTGGATGTCAACCCATCGCCATGGCAATCAGCCATCAACTCTATCTATCTATGCAAAACAAACGTACCCCGCTTACAGGGAAAACGCTCACTGGTCCGAGATATCTCCACAGACAGGTGAAAACTGTTCACTAGCCGGATTCAAAACAAAGTGATCTCAATATTATATTATATATTTCCTTCACAGAAATAATAATAATAATGACAATAATAATAATAATATTTCCTTCAGAGAAACGTTATTATTGCTTCAGTGACCCAGTCCTTCAGCAACAATAACCTCGGTCACAACTTGATTTCGCAAAATTATTCACAACTCAGTCGCACAAAATCGAAGCGCGTGATCACTTCGAACCCCGCGTGGAATCTGACACAGAGTAACGCTGCATTTACAGGCCATTAACAGAATCCATGAGCATGTTCACGAGATGGCAGGTAATATTTCTCTTATGGATCATTGTTTGGCACTATGCGAACACCGTGACATAAAATGAAGCGGCTCTTACTGCTTGCACATTATTTAAAATATGCATGAATTGCTCTTAGGGATAATCGCCGAAGAGAATATGCCAGTTACCCCCCCCACCACCCACCCCCACCCCCCCCAGTCTCGCTCCCTGTCGCCATTTTACTAGCCGTTGTGTACCTCGTTCTTGTAGCGCTGTCAATACCGATTTAATGCACCCGACCACAGCGACTCTAGAAGTTGCTCTGGATAAGAGCATCTGAAAAAAAAAAAGCAATAATAATGTAGGAAGACCGAGCTCCATAATGACATTGCCATGACTACGGGCCGCGAAAGGTCCGCATCCCAAATATGCAATTTCCTTGTGATTCTCTCACATAACTTCTTGATTACATTACGGTTGCCGGCGGCAAAAGAAAAGGCATCATAAACGTGCCTAACAGTTCTACTGAACAAAACGTGCCGTTCAAAGCTAAGTGAGGAACTGAGCTCGAGGAATACAGCGCACAAGAACCTAGGACCTTTAGACTCCAGTATGTAGCATAATCCAGACCTTTAGACTGCAAAGTGTAGCATGATCTACACCTTCAGACTGCAAAGTGTAGCATGATCTACACCTTCAGACTGCAAAGTGTAGCATGAGCTACACCTTCAGACTGCAAAGTGTAGCATGATCTACACCTTCAGACTGCAAAGTGTAGCACGATCTACACCTTCAGACTGCAAAGTGTAGCATGATCTACACCTTCAGACTGCAAAGTGTAGCCTGATCTACACCTTCAGACTGCAAAGTGTAGCACAATCTACACCTTCAGACTGCAAAGTGTAGCATGATCTACACCTTCAGACTGCAAAGTGTAACATGAGCTACACCTTCAGACTGCAAAGTGTAGCATGAGCTACACCATCAAACTGCAAAGTGTAGCATGATCTACACCTTCAGACTGCAAAGTGTAGCATGAGCTACACCTTCAAACTGCAAAGTGTAGCATGATCTACACCTTCAGACTGCAAAGTGTAGCATGAGCTACACCTTCAGACTGCAAAGTGTAGCATGAGCTACACCTTTAGACTGCAGTGTGTAGCATGATCTACACCTTCAGACGGCAAAGTGTAGCATGATCTACACCTTCAGACTACAAAGTGTAGCATGATCTACACCTTCAGACTGCAAAGTGTAGCCTGATCTACACCTTCAGACTGCAAAGTGTAGCATGATCTACACCTTCAGACTGCAAAGTGTAGCATGATCTACACCTTCAGACTGCAAAGTGTAGCATGATCTACACCTTCAGACTGCAATGTGTAGCATGATCTACACCTTCAGACTGCAAAGTGTAGCACGATCTACACCTTTAGATTGCAGTGTGTAGCATGATCTACACCTTCAGACTGCAAAGTGTAGCATGATCTACACCTTCAGACTGCAAAGTGTAGCATGATCTACACCTTCAGACTGCAATGTGTAGCATGAGCTACACCTTCAGACTGCAAAGTGTAGCATGATCTACACCTTTAGACTGCAAAGTGTAGCATGATCTACACCTTCAGACTGCAATGTGTAGCATGAGCTACACCTTCAGACTGCAAAGTGTAGCATGATCTACACCTTTAGACTGCAAAGTGTAGCATGATCTACACCTTTAGACTGCAGTGTGTAGCATGATCCAGGCCTTCAGACTGCAATGTGCAGCAGGACCTTTAGACTGCAGTTTTTAGCATGACTAAGGTCACGGGGCGCCCTGAGGGAAGCCGGATCAACGCTTCACTAAATCCCAAAACCGCAGCGCACAGGCTGCCATTCTTACTCCGCCAGCTATCCCACAATTCCCACTCCGTCCAGCCGCTCACATTCTTTACACAAACCCTTTACCCACGTGCCTCAAAAAGCCTCCTCCCTGGACGCATCGGTATTACGGTGTCGATTCTATTGTTTGTGAGGACGGACTCAGACGGTAACTCACTCCTCCGGTCTGTGCTATCGTGCTAAACGTGCGCAGCGAACGCCTCCCTGCCGGTCTCGGAGGCCCGTTAAAGAGAGGCGAGCCAGCCGCGAGCCAGCCGCGAGCCCGCGCCGCAGCGCGAGCGAGACGCGCGGCTGCCGTTCGCCTTTTTTTGCGGGTACTGTGAAACAAAAAAGGCTCCGGTAAACAAGAGACCGATCGAATCGTCGGAGCAACGCGTCCTCTCTCCCGCTTCGTACGTGAACTCCAAAGGGGCACTTAGTGTTCGAGGCCAGAGGCTGGCTCGCAAAAACAAAAACCTTTCAAGCTAACTGCTAACCTTAAGCTAACCAATTAGGCTAACGTGTTCTGTTGTCATGCAAGGTAAATGTCGGATCGTTTGTATGCTAATGACCACAGGTGCTTATTAACCGCAGCAGTTAATGCCAAAATGCAGTGACACGGCAAACTACAGCACCTACGCTGACCTATTAATAATTAAGCTCCGCTTATACCCCATAATAATAATGCAAACTGCACAGATAATACACATTTTATTGCATAATTCAAAATGTGCCATAAACGCAATTTGATTGGGAAAAAAATTAATAAATGGAGGAGAAAAAAAAAAAAAAGACTTCAAAATCAGGACTGCCCGACATCAATGCTGACGAAAAACTGCTTTAACAACTGCAGAAAAGTGCCATTCCCAAGTTAACACCAAAAATAAGTCGGCGCACCGCGTCCTTAAAAAGGAAAAAAGCCCATTTTCAGTTGAAAAGAACAGCGGGATTATGAGAGACCTGACAGGCTTGACAATTACACGCGTAAAGCCGCATGGAGGCTCCTGATAACCCTCAGAATTCTATTAAACTGAACCACTCTAAAGGAAGTCTACAGAGGGGAAATAATCGCACGCTCCGCACCCTAAAAAAAAAAAAAGAAGTCCTCGTCTTTCCGGAGCGGGCGAGCGTGTGCGTGCCCTGAATGCGCACACGCCCGCGCTCTTTTAACCGCCTGATTTTTCCCACCCCGTCTGAGTCCCCCTTGGAGGCTGCTCCAGTTTAAAAAGATGCTAACTGTCAAGAGACCCGCCGTGCGCACACAGCACGGGCTCTTAAAGAGGCGGATCACAAAACGCCTCCCAAATGCTTCTATTCCAATAGAGGCCCACTGCTCTCTCACTGCTGCTCAACTACTGCTCTCTCACTGTTCCTCAACCACTGCTCTCTCACTACTGCTCAACCACCGATCCACACTGCTGCTCTGACCACTGCTCCACACTACTGCTCTGACCACTGATCCGCACTGCTGCTCTGACCACTGCTCCACACTGCTGCTCTGACCACTGATCCACACTGCAGCTCTGACCACTGCTCCTCTGACCGCTGCTCTGATCACTGTTCCTCAACCACTGCTCCACACTGCTGCTCTGACCACTGCTCCATGCCGCTGCTCTGACAACTGCTCCACACTGCTGCTCATCCACTGCTCTCACTGCTGCTCTGACCACTGCTCCACACTGCTGCTCTGACCACTGCTCCACACTGCTGCTCATCCACTGCTCTGCACTGTTGCTCTGACCACTGCTCCACACTGCTGCTCTGACAACTGCTCCACACTGCTGCTCTGACCACTGCTCCACATTGCTGCTCTGACCACTGATCCACACTGCAGCTCTGACCACTGCTCCCCTGACCACTGCTCTGATCACTGTTCCTCAACCACTGCTTCACACTGCTGCTCTGACCACTGCTCCAAACTGTTGCTCAGACCACTGCTCCACACTGTTGCTCAGACCACTGTTCCACACTGCTGCTCTGAACACAGCTCTACACTGCTGCTCTGACCACTGCTCCACACTGCTGCTCTGACCACTACTCCACACTGTTGCTCAGACCACTGTTCCCCAGACCACTCCACACTTGCTACAGTGACCACTTCTCCACGCTGTCAGAGTTATTAACAGCAGTGCACGCGTTCAATGCAAATAAAGATCATTTTAATCTGCAGGACTGTATGTAAATAGCAGAAGGGCAGATGCCTCATTCATTTGCATAGAGAAAGCACAAGAGGCAGAGAACAAACCCCCCTTTGGAGACTTAATCAAATTAAAAACAAATGAAGGACAAACGCATTTGTCAAAAAGCCGCGCGTTGAAAAAAGTGCTGAAAGCGCACGGCGGGCGGGCGGGGCGGTTCTGACGAGGGTTCCACGTGACGGAGCACTGATGGCTTTCTCCTCCGCCGCCGCCGCGTTCCCTCCACCCCCCCCCCCCCCCCCCACCACACCCCCACCCCTCCCGTCTCCCAGTCACACGAAAATGATTAATTTTTCCTATCACAGGGACGACCGTGTGAAATGAGCTACATAATCAATATCGCGTGTTCGTACACAGCTTACGTTCTCCGGGGAATGCATTCTCTGCTTTTTGTGCAGATTAATCTGCTGCCTGATAAAGCGAAAGAGAATTCCTCTGCAGTTTGTTTGCAGGGGCACCTCATTGGAAATGGGACAGGGGGGCAGAACATGCTGTTAAACCAACTCGTCTTGCATCCATGGACATCGTTCACTTCGGAGGCTGACGAATGTTGACAAAGGATTTTTCATCTCACGAATCCCAACCCGGTGCATATCATTAATGCCAAATGCATCAATTCTGGCAAAAGAAAAAAAAATAAAAAACCCTTACAGTCATACTGGTGGCTGTTTAAAAAGAAAAAGAAAAGAAACTACAATTAGGGACCTAGCTTTTCTATATTTCTCCCCAGAATAAATGCTCTGAGATCAATCTTGCCTTAATGTTTTTTTTTTTTTTTTTGCAGTATGCAAATGTTCTTGCTCTAGAGACAGCCCCCGTATGGTCTCCCCATGAGACGCTTTATCACTGGCGAGCGTCCCACAGCGATGCTGCAGCTCCGGCACCAGCCAACAGGAACAGGGCAGGCGCCCAGTGACATCGCTTACGCAACGCCCAATGAAAACGCAGCTAGGCTCGCACGGACGCGGCGACCAATGGGAACGCGGCAGGCTCCCCCCGGTCGACGGATCTGCCGGGAAAACCACGGGGGGGTCAAGCGGGAAACGAGGTCTGACATTTCTCCAAACGCCGCGAAGATTAAACCGAAGTGCCCTATCGAACGCGCTACGGCCGCGCCATTATGACATCGCCGGTCTCTGGGCGGAATACAGCCACAGAGAGAGCGCCGGCCTCCATCACGGTGCCGCGGCCTGGCTCCGGCGCAATGGCGGCTCGTTCCGGAAGGCCGGCGGTCCGGGCGCCCGCGTCACGAGGCTGCAAAACGGCAGCCGAGAGCAGGAGGGGCGGGGTCACGGAAACGCGCGCGAGCCCAGGCTGCAGTACGGTTTGCTGCCCAGGGCCAGACATCTCATGACATTTGCCTCAGGGAGGGTTGGGGCCATGGTTGGCGAACACAGCGTGTGGGGTGGAGTGGTTGGGGAGTGGGGTGGGGGGTGGGGGGTGGGGGGAGGGTGTGAGGTAGTGTCAAACAAGGTGTTGGACCTGAAGGAGAAATGTAAGGAGGGTTCTGAAACGAGCAGAGCAGCATCTCTTGGGGCCCTGTCAGTCATTTCACACAGTGCGATGCACGCCCCCGAACAGAGGGAACTGGAGGGGAACAGCTGAATTTCAGAAAATACTTTTTCCTGATAATAGTCCTTTTTCTTCTTTAGTGAAGGATCATGGTATGGCTTATCAACAACGCGCCAGTTATGGCTGCTTTATCACTCCAGCTCTAGGGGTTCAGCCCTTTACATTTAGACTCCCCCTTTGGGGCTTCTGGGAAAAAAAGGTCACAATTCTCCTTGGGCAGGGATGCGAAACACTGTGGAACTTTCAAAAATGGGGAGCTTCCACTTAAATAAACCAGGAATGTATGAGAACGACCAGGAATGCATGTGAAATTAACAGATTATTTTAATGCCGATCGCTTTTTTTCTCTCTGACTCTTCATCAGAATTAATGTACTCGTTATACGTCTACACATTTACCTTCTAATGCGTTCTTATACGTTTTATACCCTTTTTCCCCCTCTTACCTCTGTTATCAGATTTTTAAAAAAGAAAAAAAAACCTGTATAAACTGTTAGACCAAAATGAAAATGTCTAGAAAGGAGACGAAGGCTAGAACAAAGTGAGAGGCTCCAGCTGAAGGTCACGGCAGCCACAGCCCACTCAGAGTCCCTGCTCACGGTTTAGGTGCACACTCCACTCGACTCGCGAGCCGCTTCCCCCTCTGCGTCACACTCAGGCTGCACTTGGGCTCAGACGGTTTCAGGTCTGCCCGGGTATAACCACCGGTTTCTGCCCACTCCAGTTGCCAGCACGTTGCTGAATCAGCCATGGGCGTACCCGTGGAAGCCGTGTGTATACATACAAATACAGCAAACGGCTTAGCTTCAATACATCTTGTACATAAGCGAGCGAGAATTTGCATTGATTAACAGTTGCGAACATCAGGCCGTACAGTGACTAGCCATTCTCTATAATTCGCACAAAGTCACGTCGTTTTTTTTTTTACAAATGTACGACTGGGGACAGCTCAACATGGTAGCACAAGCCAACGCCTGGGACAACCTTTTCTCTGGCCACCAAGCTGTCAGGCATCAAAACCCAGGGGACGACCAGTAAAATTGCCTTGGCCCTGGATAAACACCGTTTACAAAAGTCATATCTGAGATCACACGTTTCATCTGCTGTGTGACCTTGGTTCTCTCTTCACTGGACAGGCAGCCGGGATTTCCAGACTGCACAAAATTGCCGATTAGTATTTTGACAGGAGAGAGGAACTAAAATTTCGGGGAATTCCCACTCTAATCAAACATTAGCTCAGGCGTGCCAGCAGTAGTCCACAGCTGCAGTGCGAGCACTTCTCTTTTGAGTACGATATCATTATTGTAAACACATGAAAGAAATCAGTCTATTTCACCATATCAATATTTTTCATTTCCCCAGACTAAAAGTAATATATCTAGCAACAACTCACTAATGCTCTTCTGGCTGGAATAGAATGTAGTATAAAGTCTTCCCAAAAAAGTGGAGGTGCTTATAAGAGCAAAGGGTGGACCAACCCCATATTAATGGCCATAATTTTGGATGACGTTGGATGTCAAGTGTCCACATACTTTTGGCCATGTAGCGTACAGCTTTATCTAGTTCTCCTGACACACAAAGCTTTACTTTTTAGATAACAACATTTTGCTAACATGGCTAGTATAAGGCATAGAACTACTTTGTCATTGGGTAATTAAATGTAGAAATTTACCCAAAATCACCCCCCCCCCCCCGCCCAACTTTGCAACCCAAAACCCAAGGTGTTGCAGTACCAAAAAGAAAACACATACGAGTACAAACCTTATTACGTTGGTGCACATAAAATGTACAGGTGTTGAAATGGTAGCAGCTAAAAACCATTGTTAGGGAAGGCCATAAGTAAGAGTTACAGCAGAGGCATAGCTGCGATGGCAGACTGAAAGATCCAAACTCCATTGTGTAACGAGCATTCTTCAGAGTAGAAGGTCACGGCGTGACAAGACACCCTTGAATATTAATGAGGAACAGAGCAATTGCTTGGAAATCTTCTGAAAGCAGTCATGCAACAAAGATCATCCGGTCCTCAGAAATCTGCTTAGATTTTGCTGCGAACATAAGTTGACGAAGCCAAGACTTCACTCGCGTAAACAAAACCAAGGGCGGTTGGCCACCAGAGGGGTGTCATTTTAAAAAAAAATTCATATTAGAGATTTACTTTCTAACATCTTTTGTTAAATGTTGTTCGGTTAGCCTGGTACTGGACATGTGTATAAAGTGATTCACAAAAGATTGGGCACCCCTGGTCAAACTGCATGTTTTGTTCAATCGCTAAGTGAAAATAAGTTGACACTGCAAGGAACTCATAAAAAAATGTATATGCTGAATTTAACAGTAAGAAAAAAAACTTAGGGGTGCCACACTTTAGCACATCCCCATATGTGTGTTTAATTACAGATTACTGAACTGGCTTAAACTTCTTCCTCCCACATATCTAGCCTCACCACTGTGCACTTCTCCAAGCAAATAACAATTAGACATGGAATTTGCTTTGACTTTTTCTAAACATTTACAAATCTTTGTGCAGGCTTAACGTCCCGAGTTCAACCCAAGACTGTAGCATACCAGTCTCGGGTTGAACTTTCAAATGCTTATTCTCTTCCCAAACCCAGAAATTCTAAAATGAGGAGAATAAACACTTCCAGACCTTGGTATTGTTTGGAAGAGTAAGACCTCTCAGGAATAGCACGACTTTTCCTGAAGCACGCTACGTTCTC
Organism: Anguilla rostrata; assembly: GCF_018555375.3. NCBI lineage: Eukaryota > Metazoa > Chordata > Actinopteri > Anguilliformes > Anguillidae > Anguilla > Anguilla rostrata. The sequence goes on from NC_057939.1 coordinate 8,914,246, forward strand.
AGCGTCAAGACGTTCTGGGTAGACGTGTGAGATTCGGCCTTGCTCATAACCGTCTCTGCGGTGGGCGTGGCCAGACGGCAGGCGGGGGCGGGGCTTACGTAGAGCTGGGCTCGCAGGCGCTCGTCCTCGGCGGTGATTCGCTCCTTCAGCACGGCCCGCTTGATGGACTCGTGGCTGGCCGCCCGCTCCACGTCCAGGATCCGCCCCACCTCGTCCTGGATGCGCACCTCGGCCTGCGCCTTGACCTGGGCCTTCTCTTCATCCAGCCTGCAGACAGACACACACACACACAGACAGACGGGCAGTGTTCAAAACTGGCTGTCTCCACCGTTACCCCACAGCAAACAGGCACACAAACAGGATTCAACCATGGCGGTCTGCTCCTCCACCCTGTAGACCACAGATAGCAGTATACCTGTGTGGTGTACTCGTCTAGCCCGAAAAACGATACACACACACACACAAGCTCTCTCACACACACACACACACACACACACACACACACACACAAGCTCTCTCATACACACACACACACAAGCTCTCTCTCACATACACACCCATGCACGGACACACACAAGCACGCATACACACACACACACAAGCGCACACAAACCTCAGCTTTCTCTTCAAGGATTAACACAGACACGGACAGACACGGGGGGGAGGAAGGGCTGCAGGTTCTAAATTAAATGGTGACATTTTAAAATGACAGTACTACCTATTAGCCAAATTTGAGCAGATACGAAAGTCATTTTAAAAGGAAATGAGATTTATGTTTGGAACCCGCAGAGTTTGCGCCGTTAAAGGATATGAAATAATAGGACTTTCAGATGCGATATTAGAAAAACAAACATGTAAATACATCCATATTGAAATATTTTGGTACAAGCAGCATAATCTAATACCAAGCTGTGATTTTTTAAATTACTGTTATTTTTTTTTTTTTAGATCAAAACAGAAACTGTTCAACAGGGTTTAGGCAGTCGGATCATTCTATCACAGGGATTTCGCAGTTGCTTAGCAACACGCTTTGCCTTCATCCAAGCACCTTGATTCCTGGGGTAAAGCCAGTGGATACTATACTACAATGCCCAATGCTTGGTTTTTCATCAGAAAAAAAACAAATTTTAAAGAGCACTTGTACACCCCTGTAACCCCCCCCCCCACCACACACACACACACACACACAAGACTAGAGGGTGAGAAGTTTGGGTCACATGTGGTGCAATGTGACATGCCACCGTCCAGGTGACAGACGAGGGAAGGTGGGGGGGGTTGTTTGGGAGGCGATGAGTTTGGGACAGGCAGCCGCGGGCGTCCCAGTCTGGGACGGTTCTCGGGGAGGGAACCTCGCGAGTCAAATTAACGGGATGAATAATTCACCCCAATCACGGCGGCCCGAGCGTCCCCCTGTATAATTCATCAGGGCGCGTCCCGTCATCGCTCGCGCTGTAATTACGCTGACATTTTCAGCGCCGCCTAAAAAAGCCGCTGATTTGGTGACGAACGCGCTCTCCAGCGTTCAGATTTCCCAACGAGAGGCGCGAGTACGGAGACGGGCCGCTCGACGCATCTTAAACAGCGGCCAATCAACGGCCCTCCTTCAGCGGGAGCCATTTCCTCTGAAGCACGGTTACGCCACGGTCATTGTGTTTCTGCGGCACGCGACGGTCTGAACAGACACGGTCACGAGAAACACGCTCAGCCCTCGGTCTCACCAAATAATGACGACGTGAGCCGTAACATGATAAACGACGACCGCACAGGTAGCACACGCACGCGCACCACTAGACACGCACGACGCACACACTAACAATGACGCACGCCACGACACCGTGACACACAACGCCGACTGCACACACTAGACAACACATAAGACACCACACCGCACACACGTAACACACGTAGACACGTAACAACACGTAGAGACACACACATAGACACACACGTAGACACACAGACACACACACGTAGACACACACGTAGAGACACACACTTAGACACACACGTAGAGACACACGTAGACACACACACGTAAAGACACACATAGACACACACGCACGACCGCACACACACGTAGAGACACACATGTAGAGACACACACACACACACGCACACACACACACCGCTAATGTGTGTGTAAAGGACGTGATAATAAGACTTTGCTTATTTAGATCTTGGAGCTGTGCAGTAATGCTCATTATATGCACCCCGGAGGTAGTCATGGGAGGTGGGAGGTTGCCAGGTTTGAAATGAAGATGCACAGATGAAGGGGGAGTGAAAACACACTTCCGTGTTCTCTCTACACGTTTCCGTGTGTTTTTCTTATATATTGAGTGCAGTGGGCAGACCGTGACTCTCTCAAAGCGTTTACCTTGACACTCAGGGTATGGAACGTGCTATCCCCACCCAGGTCCAAAAGGAAGAGCGAGTTTGTGTGGGACATGTAACACAGTGGACTTTCCCATGTGTCTGCTACACTCTTTGATAGGATTAGGCTATGCCTCGAAGGACAGCGGATCATCAGCAAATTAACCGAGATTCTGTCTGGAGAACACTCCGTACCGTAGATTTGCTAATCGTCCTGCGGCTATCGGCAACTGGATGCAAACACCCACTTCCTCCGATATCAAAATCAGTATTTATTTTAAAAAGTTAATCCGGGGAATGTTCTGTTCGATACGAGAGGGCCAATCACTTTGTGTTCCTCTCCGTCTAAATAAACAGTGCATTTAAAAGGTTCCCCAGACAGCAAGTTCCCTCAGACCATGCGCGGGCATCCTTGAGTGCAATAATGGCGCTTCTCTACAGGGACAAGAAAGTCTGAATCGAAATGGGAAACGGGGAGATAATTCTTTTTATTGCACAAAGGCCGTCAAAGAAATATCCAGCGCGGCGCACTGACCTTGCGCACCGAATCGCGCCACAATCACCGTGACGCCGTCGTGACGATGAAATGGCGGGCTCCTTTCCGTTTGCGTCGCTCGTGCGTTTTTTTCGAGGACCGCGAAGTCGTCCGCCAGACGGCCGCGAGCAGAGCTGCTACAGGGGCACCAGAACGCCACTGCGGCGGGCGGGCGGGCGGGCGGCGGGGTCGGCGAAGCCCGTCGTCGGGCGTGGCGTACCGTCGTCGGGTGCGAGTCGCACGGTAAACGCGCGGCGGCGGCGAAGGACTCGCGCAGCGGCCCGGCGGCCGAGCCGAACAAAGCGGCTTAAAAAGGCGCCATGCAGTATTAATGGCTGAATAATGGACCTGAATATGCCGGGGATGAATATTTAATAGGGGACGCTGCGCTCCCCCCCCCCCCCCCCCAACCCCCTCCCCCTGTCCCCACCCCCCCAAGGCGGGGCCGCGAGAGAAGAGAGGAGGTTTCGGGAACGGGAAGCGGAGTAAAAATTAGCGGAGGGTGCGGGGTCTGTCAGGGGGAAGTGTTCTCCGCTGCCATCTTTTAACCCCGGGGGCCGATGGGCAGAAAGGTGCTGCTCTCCTCTGAGGCGGCGGCCGCCTCCCAGCCCCATGCGCCGCACGTCTGCGGGGCTCGGAGATCTGCACATAAACAACGAGCCTGCTAACCGCTCACACCTGAACCGCACACAGCAGGCCCAGAGCAACTACTCCCATACGCTAGAGCATCTACTCCCATACGCTACAGCATCTACTCCCATACGCTACAGCATCTACTCCCATACACTACAGCATCTACTCCCATACACTACAGCATCTACTCCCATACACTACAGCATCTACTCCCATACACTACAGCATCTCAGACCATACACTACAGCATCTACTCCCATACACTACAGCATCTACTCCCATACACTACAGCATCTACTCCCATACACTACAGCATCTGCTCCCATACACTACAGCATCTCAGACCAGATACTACAGCATCTACTCCCATATACTACAGCAAGACCTGAATATCCCAGAAATTATCATAGACTACGCATCTCCCCATCTACAGCTCCTGACTCCCCACCCAACTGCAGGATTCAGACCGAGTACTACAGCGTCTACTCCCGCATCTTACACGGCATGCAGACAGAGTACTCTCTAGCTGCGCTCCCACCAGCAGCACTCTACAATCCCATAAACTACAGCTCTAACTCCACCCCCACACTAGCAGCACTACTCCCAACCTAAGCATCTACTCCCACCCTACAGCATCTACTCCCATACGCTACAGCATCTACTCCCATACACTACAGCATCTACTCCCATACACTACAGCATCTACTCCCATACACTACAGCATCTCAGACCATATACTACAGCATCTCAGACCATACACTACAGCATCTACTCCCATATACTACAGCATCTCAGACCATACACTACAGCATCTACTCCCATACACTACAGCATCTACTCCCATACACTACAGCATCTACTCCCATACACTACAGCATCTCACCATACACTACAGCATCTCAGACCATATACTACAGCATCTACTCCCATACACTACAGCATCTCAGACCATATACTACAGCATCTACTCCCATACACTACAGCATCTCAGACCATATACTACAGCATCTACTCCCATACACTACAGCATCTCAGACCACACACTACAGTATCTCAGGCTAAATACTCCCATACACTACAGCATCTAAGGCCAAATACTCCTATATACTACAGTATCTCAGGCCAAATACTCCCAAATACCACAGCATCTCAGGCCAAATATTCCCATGTACACTACAGCACCTCAGTCCAAATACTCCTATATGCTACAGTACCTCAGGAAATATACTGCAATGTTCTGAGCCTGAAGGCAGAGAATTTGAAAGTTGGAGACAATATTGAACACAAATTGCTTAATGCGTTTTTAAAAAAGGCTGTGCATCCAATTTTAACCCAAACATATCCCTGACATACATTTCACAGCATGACTAAGTCCCAATTAAAATAAAAAACCCTTTAACATCTGAGTGCAGCAGATAGTATTCAGCTTTAGAAAAGTAAGCCAACGCATAGCCCAACATCTCTATAAACTAATAAAAAAACAAATAAATAAATACGCAAACATCTTCCCAATCTGAGCGACTGTTTCCCAGCATTAAGCAGAACATTTTGACGATGACTACGAAGTGGGAGAGAGGGAGAAAGACACGCAGGAGGTCCTCCGGAGAGGAGAACACGGCCGAACCCTTCAGCTGTGAAATTATCTCCAGACCCAGCGCCTGAGGACCGCATAAACATCACGAGCTCCGCGCCGCGCCGCGTCTCAACCACGCCGCGCCGCCAGGACGCTCCGCCAGGAGGCCGCTTCTCCACCCGCCGCGCGGCTGCCGTCTCTCTCTCTTTCCACGAATCCGGGCCCTTCCAAGGGGTCTCGTTTGCATATTCTAATTACATTGTTACACAATCAACGCGAAAAATGCTGCAAATTGCGCTGCGTTTTGTTCCCCCCCCGCAGTTACTTTGGGTCAGCCGTACGGGAGAACACGCCCTCCTACCACCCCCCCTCCTCTGCAATTTTCAGACTGAGATCCACCCACTCCCAATCCCCCCCCGTCCCCCCCTACGCCAACACCCCCACGAGTACATATGCACAACAACAGCAGGGAAGGCGAGATAATCAAGTGAACAAAAACACAATTCGGGTGCCTTTGGAACGAGCGAAAATAAAGAATTTTTATTCGCTCGAAGGCCGTCGCAAAAATCGGAGCGTGGAGAAGGTCAGAGCCATCAGCGGCTCACGCGGCGTCTGCAAGCGGCGGCGCGGTAAAGCTACGGCCGTCAGTCGCTCACAAACGCGCGTGAAAAAAGACGCGTTGAGCCGACACCTGCACAGGAAGGGTTTCTGACGCAAACGTACGTGTTTTTCCAGCACTCACGCCACTTCCTGTAATCTGTGCGAGGGTCGATCTGAAGCATCTGCAGAGTTCTGACCTGCGCGAGTCGGACACGTAATTAACAGCGAGGACGGCAAACAGACGAAACGCAAACGCGTGCGGTTGAGAATTTCACGGCTGCTTGGACAGTGAGGTGGGGGGGGGTGGGGGGGTGAGGGGCCGCGGTGACGGACGGCGGGTTACCGTGACAGACGACCAGCCGCCCGTCGCAGGTACGACCGCATGCGGGAGTCGGGTTAGTCACGCGTCGCAGGTGACATCGGTCAGGACGGACACACACACACACACACCGGGGCTGAGGGTGAGAAAGGCACGGTCGTGGCTTTTTGGCTTTTCCGAGACAGAAGCGGTGAGGGAAAGCAAGACCTGAATGGGCTGCCCTCCACACACACCAACCCCCCCACCCCACCCCCCACACGCCCCCCCGCCTCCCGAAAGTGTAATCCGCTCGGAGCGGTGCGGGCTCCTTTCTTCTCCCGGAGAGCTTAGCGCTCTTTTTCTGCTGACGGGGCGGAGCGGAGCGCGCTGCTTTAATTCTCTCCTCCGCCGCCCCGTCCCGTTCCGCTCCGCCGCCTCACAGAGGAGCCCTCAGCAAATCTGCTCCCTACAGCCGCCGCCTACCAATGAGCCCCGCGCCCCGCCAAACAGAGGCCAGCCCCGCCCCGCGCCTCCCTGCACCGTCCCGCACTTCCCTGCTCTGTCCCACATCCCCCCGTTCTGCCCCGCACTTCCCCACTCGTCCGCACCTCATTTGCCCTCGACCCTCCGAGCTGCCCTGCCGCCCTCCTGCTCACCCCGCACCCCTCCATCGCCCCGCCTCCCTGTCCGTCCGCGCCCTCCATTCTGCCGCGCTCCTGTCGTCCGAGCCGCCTCCATTTGCCCACGGCCTCCACGGTTCTGTCCTTTAGAGTACAACTGTGCTGTATGACTGTGCTGAGCACAGTATAAGCAAGCAGCTATATAACTGCACAGCTGTATATGACTGCGCTAAGCACAGCATAACTGTGCAGGTATTTAACAGCATAGCTGTATAGAGTATAACTGTGCAGGGCACAGTGTGACTGTGCTAGATGGTGTGTAACTGGCAGGCAGGTGTGTGTAAGGTGGTGTATTCGGCGGCACCAGTAGTGTGGAGGGCAGGACACACCCGAGCAGGATGGAGTGTGTAACTGTTCGGGCGGAGCATAAATATATCGGTGCTGCGGAAGATTCCTCGAATCGCTCCGACGCCTCCGCGCGCTCCAGACTAATGGCGTCCATTACGGGCCGCCCGCAGAGCCGCGCAGAGCCGCGCAGCGCCGTGGAAACGCCGCCGAGCCCCGCGGAAACGCCGCCGCTCCGCGAGAGAGGGGCTGATTGGGCCGTTCATCACGGAGGAGGAGAGACGGGGAGAGAAAAGAGGAGAGAGAGAGAGAGACGGGAGAGAGAGAGAAGAGAGAGAGAGAGACGGGGAGAGAGAAGAGGAAAGAGAGAGAGAGAGAGGGAGAGGAAGAGAGAGAGAGAGACGGGAGAGAGACAGAGAGAGAGAATGGGGAGAGAAGAGGAAAGAGAGAGAGAGACAGGGGAGAGAGAAGAGGAAAGAGAGAGAGAGACAGAGAGAGAGAGAGACGGGGAGAGAGAAGAGGAAAGAGAGAGAGAGAGAGAGACGGGGAGAGAGAAGAGGAAAGAGAGAGAGAGACAGGGGAGAGCTAAAAAAAATAGGAGGAAAACAGAAGAGAACATGGAAGAGATGGATCGAAAAGCGAAGCTCCCTCCATCCCTACAAAACCAGCCAGTCCCCCCCCCCACTCTGAGTGGGTCGAGCCCTTCGCCTCCATGCGGCACATAAATCAGGCCCCGGTGTTTCCAGGGTGTGCAGCTCAGTTCACACGCAGATAAAAGTACAGCAACCGCCCCTCAGTCCCCCCCTGCACACGCCACACAGCAGCACCGAAAAGCAAATGGCACCCAAGTTTCAATACCCGTGAAGGTCTTTTTGTTTTGTTTAGTTTTGTTTTTTTAAAAGGCACGAAACTCCAGCGACCAATAGCGGGTCTGAGAACGGGCTCTAAGTGACTCGCAAAGCGACCCTTGACCCTGCGCAACTACAGGCGGATGTCGCCAATTAATTCATTTGTTAAAATGCCATTAGTTGGCCGGGAAGGTCACTTATGGCCATTAATTCCCCTTAAAAGGCATCGATAATCTACACATCAGGTCTTTGACAAAAGGACACATTATGCACTGGTACTTAAGCACTTTTGTGAGTCACCAAAATGGAAGGAAGAATAGAGCGGGAAAAAAAAAAACACATCAAAGCACACACACAAAAATATGCTCTTACAAAAGCAGTTTAAAACAGATTACAATAAAAAAAAAAAGCAGAGGACTAAGTGGAAGACAGCATTAAGGGAAATATTGATTTTGTCCATCCAAGCGCGACATCATGGTCAATAAAGCTCCCACTGCCACTTCATGACGTTGCCTAGGAGATGCATGGGGGCGAATCGCCTGCTTCTGTGGCCTCAACAACAGTTCCTAAGAAAGCACATTCCACGCTCTCCCTCAAAGCCCGACACAAAATGAACTCTTTATCAACAACGTTTTTTCCAGATCAGTGTGAAGCACACAGGAATCGGACTGAGGAAAGTTTGGAAAGGGAGCCGAAGGATGACAGAGATCGTTTCCCGCCTTTTTAAAAAAATTTTTTAAGCAAAGCGACGCTCACCGGGCCAACCCCGAACGTGGAAGCCTGGCGATTCTGCTGAAACCAAGCATGGCATGGGGTCTCACATAACAGCTCCATTGGGTCAGAAGACCACACCCTGAAAAACCAGAGCCCTGCTGGTCACTCGTAGCCAAAACGTACACGCGAAGTTCCCCTCTGGACCCCGGTGTTTGTCCAACTGCCGCTGCGCGTGCGTTCTCACCCGTGAATCAGCTGGTCACACCTGAACTGCGAACGCTGGCAACGGCCTACTTGGAGCAGCAGGCCCCTGAAGTTTCAGGGGCGTTTAGAGGTCACAGCGAAGGCGCTTGGGGCGGCAGGTTGACTTGTCTGACTTCTCAGTGGTGGCTGCCTGCCCCAGGAGGCTAATTAAGCACCGGTTCTGGAAGACCAAACCTCCGCAGGAGGAAGTCCGGAAGGCATCGGTGACGCAGCCTCTCTGGGACGCGTTCAGCAGGAGGGGGCATGAAGGACCACGTCGTCCAAAACTACCTTTAAGTCCTACACGAATACCTGCGTCACCTCTCCAATTTCATAGAGCTGCGCATACAGGTGCGGCAGCTTGGTATAAAAGCATATATTACTCATGCGACAGTTAATCATTCACTTTGACCTGATTATTTCTTAAAGCAGCACACATTGCATTACAAAAATCTCAGTTGTTACAGAAGAATCAACTCCGCTCACGTGCGAACCTTACGAGTCCATTTATAATGATCACCAGAATTCCACACAAAAGTGGTCGTCGTTGACTCAGCCATACGCTCTCTTTTCTCTCTCTCATTTTAGCGCATATCAGAGATAGCGCTGACGCGGTCCTCTCCGACACGCGCGACGCCCACGAGGCCGTTAATATCAGGTCATCGATACCGCAGAAATTCCTTCGGTCGCGGTACCACCGCTTCGTTTTCTACGCCACTATTAATTAACGTAAGCAGAAGGAAAAAAAGGGACGGGGGGTTATGAAGGGGGGCTGGAGGGGAGTGGATTCAGCTTACGCAGGGCCGTGTAAATTTTATTTAAATCAATACTCATCGGTAAACATTGCTTTTCAAAAAGAAAAAAAAAATGCACGACTGGCCGTTTTTTTTTTTTTTTTTGTGTACATTGATGTCGATGTGTTCATGCAGATCCTGTGCAATATACGCATCTGGAACAACAGCTAAATAAATAAATAAACACATCTCAATGAGCACTTCAGGGAATTTTTACACCAAAATTTGGTCTTATCCCCATTTCATCCAGAATGTGCCTAAATGTTTCATTAACACAGCCAGCTAAATTAGCTAAATCTGAGGGATATGGGAAAAAAAGGCTTTTTGTTTTAGACCACAACAAAGCCACAATTACTTTGCCATTTCACAAGGCTGTGAATGCTTTATTGCATTATGGACAGCCTAGTCACCATACACACAATTTCTGTATGCACGTGTGCTCACGCGCACACACACACACACACACACACACACACACACACACACTTACTGAGAGAGCACGCACAATGGAGTGAGAGAAAGCCAGCCATTCAGAAAGATGGCAAGTGAGTGATACAGATAATATCACAAAATATCACATATCACAATATCCAGATGAAGATAACACTTCTACATAAACGTTTGTGTCTGCATGAAACAGGAACTTCTCGGTGGGGGGGGGGGTTATTCTCCCAGAGGGCCGCACTTCAAGGACAACTCGTGCAGGCAGACCGCAGGCACCTCAGAGGAGTCACTCTCGCACGTTGAAAGAGGGGGGTGGGGGGTAGGGGGTTTTACCAACTGAAACCCTAGCCCTCCCTGAGCTACAGGAGGGTGGGGGCCACATACGCGGGACTCCCCCAGCGTCCTGCGCTGGCACGACGAGGATTCAACCTCTTACAGCGGGGCGCGCGACCGCGCCCAGGCCCGCTGCTTCGGGCAGGCGCCCGACCGGAGAGGCCCTCCAGCGGGGAGGAGACTCCCGAGATCCCCCCCTCTGGAGGTCTACGCACAGGCCGGCCTCACGGACACCGTTTCAGAGTAAAAAGCCGCTCCAGAGGCTCCCCTGACACGCAACATCCAGGGTCGTTCTTCATTTTTGTTCAGTTAACTCAGAAGAAAAATAGTACAAAAATGCTCTCCTATATTTTTAAAAAATCTTTTGAAGTGGCTTCATAAGTGGATCCTTCCTCAAATAAAATGGACTTCAGGAAGGACCCACTTGTGAAGCCGGGCCTTTCGCTCGACGCTGAGCAGAGGGGGGGGGTCTCTGAATGCGGTCCCCTTCACTGGAGACGAACGGAGACCGCCCCAGCTCCGCTACAGGGGCTTGCACCTGTTACTCAGACACAATGGCCGCCTGATTCATCATTCATCATGCGCACTGCCAACGGGACGGCTCCTTCACAGAAGAACGGAGGAGGAAATTAACACACAATGAAGCCCTTTCGTGAAGCAGGATTACATTTGTGAGAAATGTAAAAAAAAAAAAATAATAATTTGTTTAATACACTCAATGCAGTGGGGAGGGGGCACAAACCAAGAGCCAAGACAGAGAACCGCTCATTTCTACGGTTCAACTCCGTTTTGGTTGAGCATAATTTCTGCCATTGCTAAGAGTTACGCTGCGCTTGTGTCCTCCTGCATGTACGAATCCAGTCTTCTTTCTGACACACTCACTGACAACGCAGCGACTACTTTCAACCCTTCAATACAACACGGCATGCGCCAGGAGAACTAGCACTGACTGGCTGACAGGCACATCTCTCAGTCTGATGAAAACACAACACAAGCTGTCAGGTGCCCGCTGAGCAGCTAGAGGGCGCCGATACAGCAGTAACCCAAGGCACCTTGACCAGGACATCGCATTACCTCATTTACGTTAAACCTGGTGGACATCCTTACACTGGAGTGACACATACTCGCTATTCTCATCTATACAGCTGGATACTTGACTGAAGCAAGCCAGGTTCAGCACCTAGAGCTCCAGCACACAGCAGCAGCTTCCCCGGGTGGGATTTTAAGCTCTACGGTAGAACCCCAGTTTCTTAATGCTACGCTGCAGCTAACATAAGCTCCCCCAAACCCCCTGGGGGGTGGGGGGGGGGGGGACAAAGCCAATCTTGTCCCACAGCTATGGGCTCCTGATCACGGTTAGCCAATTAGCCCACATATCCCAGACAACCTGCGGACGTCACGGCAACAGAGCCAGCAACTGGATGAGGTGCCTTCATCGGCCCAGTCATTCAGGAGGCCATTTCATTCCCTTTTTGTAAATAGAGGAATAAAACTAACAAAGCGCGTAATTTCATCATGAGGACGGTCACTAAATGAGGCTCGAGATGTGCGTGATAACCGGTCGCTGCGCCACTTAGCCGAAGAAACCAAACAGGAACTAAAGTTGTCAATAAAAAAGGAAATACAATTCTTCTTTTAAAAAAAGCCTAACATGTAGGATAGTGTTCAGATTGTATTAACACTTGCAGTAATAAAGCTACCTATTAATGGTAGCTTAACAGTGCCTATGTTACAGACCTAGGTTATAGACCTAGGCAGGCATACAGCAAAGACAAAAGTCTGAAAGTAACCCCAGTTTTGTTTTCATTTGCTGTGGGTGGTAAATACTAGTCTTGCTTTCAGTCACTAATAAAAAAAAGGAGTACTTCTGTTATGCTGACGAGGCCATTAGAGAAAAGGAATAAATTAAGTTGAAGTAAAACTAACGTTAACAGGCGAATGCTAGAATGATTACGTAATGAAATAACAAAAAAAGGCAATAAGTTGTTAAAGGTTGAAGACTGGCATTTCTTTTGCCTGAGAGGGCAAATATGTAGATTTTTCTGAACACGTTTTGAGCAGCATGTGAAAAATAAAATTGGAAAAAGGCAGAAATGTTAAACTTAAAGGTTGAAAACACCATTTGGGTACTAGTATGAAAACATTCCTAATGAAACCCTGCTGAATATGTTTGAAATATACAGTATTCAGTATTTATCATGAACAGCATCTGAAGTGGCCATATCAAAGAAGGGTGGAAAAGAAGAGGGCGTGGCTTTAGTTAATAATAACAATAATAATAATAATGCACTGCATTAATATAGCGGTTTTCTCACACTCTGCGTGCTTTACAGTGATGAGGGGCCGTATCGTCTTTTGTTTTTAAAAACGAAGGCGGTCTCTGCATCAGTTTATTTGCCGCCTCACTTCATCTCTGAAGCCTGGCACACGTAAACAGAAGGCACGTGGCAAACCCAAAAATTTCACCGCAGGAGTTCGCCGTAACATCAGCGGCCTTGTTCTTTCTGAAGACGCGAAATGATAACTGTCAAAAACAGTTTAGCTGTCAGCGGTCCAGCCCCGTGCAGATCCGCACTGAAAGGAGTCTCTGATTGGACCTGCGGCCCTACCGAGAAAGATCCAATATCCTTCGCCGGGCGCGACAGAAACACTTACATCGGAGCGGGATAGGATCGGCAAAACAACCTTCTGAGGCGGATGAGGACGCGTTGTGGGCGTGTGCCAGTCAACTGTGAACGTAAGAGTCGCCGAATTCGATCATGACAGCCGATACTGCGCAAAAATCTGCTACAAAAGGGCGTGAGGCATTACACAGGCAAAAATCTGCTACAGAAGGCTGTGTGAGAAGGGCAGCCCTCTGAACAGGTTCTAGGACAGGTACGTTAACCATGAAGCTGCATGGTCTTCTTCATTTGGTTTTCATTTTAATAATACGCCATTTTAATATCTTTCGTTCGTCAGCAATGAATGGTTGCAACTGGACATTGGCAGCACGGTTCCAAAAAGACCAGAAGTCCGCCGGCCTCCCATTGGTTCACCTCGTACTGCGCATGAGGCGGTCCTAACGGAGACGCCACGTCAGAGTAGCACGGTTCTCCGTATCCACGGTGGCGGCGGCGCACCAAGCGCCACGTCGGTCACGAGCCGCGGCAGCCACGTGAAAACCGACGCAGCGGCAGGTGGCGAGGGCCGCGGCGACGGAAGCCGTACCGCACCTCCGCCAGCTCCTCGGCCTCCTCCGCCATCAGCGGCCCCGGCTCGCGCGGCTCGGCGACCCGCCTCCCGCGGCTTCCTCCGCAGACGGTTGCCGCTAACGACGTCTCCGTGCAGATGTTCCACAGACGGTGAGTTACGGCCGTGTGATAACGCCGCGAGCGCCGGCGGGGAGAATCTGACGCGCTTCACATTTGGACAAAATAAAGGCTTAATGTGGAATATGTCCAATGCGGACTCTTCAGACTAGTCCAGTCAGAGATGACTGGAGGAAGAAACACTTCACACTTAACTGAAGGAGGTGGTTCAATTTAAGGGCCACCAGGTAAGGGGTCACTGGCGATGTAGGAGGCGTTAAAACTTGGTGGACACGAGGACCACCCAAGACCCCAAGGATTATTGGTAGAAGAAATTAAGAATTTTAGCCTGTGCAATCAGGTAACTGCACAGTGATCAGAGTCATCTTCAGCACATATCCACGACAATCTGTAAGTTTTAAAACAGTTCTCAAAGTTACAACAAATTAATTAAAAGGTCAGCGAAGAAAGGCTGGTCTGAGCAGAGGCTACGTGAAGCACACCGCAGAAGAAAATGGCCGCTCTGCTTCTTCCTTCCCTTCACACGCGACATCTTTATCTTCCTTCATTTCTTTCTCCACGGAGGGGAGCAGACAGGTGCTAACCACATCCCTCCTCGCCGTGAAATGTCACACTTTAAACGGTGACAGGCGGCTCCATGCCCTGTCAGAAGACCCTTTACCTCTGAGAACGTGTCATTTGTCTTCCCATCAGTCTTCACATCTCCACAAAAGGAAGCAAATAGAGAGGCGGTGTGCTTATGATGTCATCACGGCGAAGCAAAACCAATTTCACTTCAGTCCCATGACATCTGCTCATCAAAAAAATCATATCAGAAGGGCTACTTTCAGAGCAGTTGCCATGGAGACCAACACATTCTCATCTCCGTCAGCCAATCAGAAGTAAGATTTCTGTTCTGAAAGCTTTCTGTGAAGTCCCACTCAAGGCCTTGCCACACAAATCAGAGTTTCACCCAAGACGAGGTAGTTATTCACAATATTATTTCTGTTTTACATTGGTAAAATCCCTGCCTGCAGCCATTCACAACATCATTACCGCACTCTCAATATTACGCAACTGTACTACGATTAAACTAAGGATCAAATGCAGAAGTATCTCTGCCTTGACCTTCAGTCTGTCCATTTCACTGCCAAAGGTAAAATGCAGCTTGCCTGGGCCCTTGATACCATAACCTACTGGTCTAAGAAAAGTATTGAGGGGCGGGGTGGGGTAAGCAATTATATTATGCTTAAGCAAAATGCTTCCATAAATATGGCATTTGTTTTTATTCAATAAAACGACATGACATCATCCCTCCAACTGCTTCTCCAGAGCCACGTACTTCATTGAAATGTCTAATTCTGGCTGGCAGACCGTCATGACCTCATACGCACGCTGGAGCAGGCAAATGAAATAACTGCCGCCCTTCAACAGCAGAGTTACTGTCACACGGGGGGGGAAAGGCAGGCGGGTGTGGGCGTAGCACAGGAGATCCCAGAGGAGGCGGGCACAGGGATACCAAAATCCACTGTGGACGAATCCATGTCCGGTGGAGGGTCAAGTCACGTGACCGTGTAAACGTTCAGAAAGTATCCGAGTAAAACCGCAAAGGTGGTTTTACTTTCACGTCGTGTCTACTGGAACATAATGTAATCTCCTACTTACACAGGTCAGAGGTGCAAACGCGCAAACGCGTCACTCAGAAATGTCAGCCGTAAGCGTGCGACGGGGAACTGCTGGAGCTCGGTGTCCCGCTGGTCTCTCCGCGCTGTTCAGGACCCGCCGTTTCATTTCGTATAACGCCTCAGGACTTGGGAGTGCCTCTGTATGATTTTTTTTTTTTTTCCCTCAGTACATGAGTATTTTACTGTTCTCAGCAGAACCCAAAGACCAGGGATTTTTGTTGCTTTATGCTCCATATTTAGGTCAGTGTCTCTATGTACTGAACCTGACCTCAGAGTTTAGGGTCCTCAGGGCTGAGTGACTGACTCTGCTGAACCTCAGGGCCAAGTGTTTGACTATGTTGAACCTCAGGGTTGAGTGTTTGACTATGTTGAACCTCAGGGCTGAGTGTTTGACTATGTTGAACCTCAGGGCCGAGTTTTTGACTCTGCTGAATCTCAGGGTTGAGTGTCTGACTCTGGGCTGAGTGTTTGACTCTGTGCTGAAACTCAGGGTTGAGTGTCTGACTCTGGGCTGAGTGTGTGACTCTGTGCTGAACCTCAGGGTTGAGTGTCTGACTCTAGGCTGAATCTCAGGGCTGAGTGTTTGACTCTGCTGAATCTCAGGGTTGAGTGTCTGACTCTGGGCTGAGTGTCTGACTCAGTGTTGAACCTCAGGGTTGAGTGTCTGACTCTGGGCTGAGTGTGTGACTCTGTGCTGAACCTCAGGGTTGAGTGTCTGACTCTAGGCTGAATCTCAGGGCTGAGTGTTTGACTCTGCTGAATCTCAGGGTTGAGTGTCTGACTCTGGGCTGAGTGTGTGACTCCGTGCTGAACCTCAGGGTTGGGTTGACTCTCTCAGAGCGGAGTGGTTTGACTCTATAACTCAGGGCCCTGGACGACTCACCGTTGGAGCATCTCCAGCTCCCTATTGCTCCTCTCCTGGTCCAGCTCGCGCTGCAGCTCCTCGGCGATCTTCCTCCGCAGCTCTTCCTCGTTTACTTAAAAACAGAAAGAAAGGAGAAACATTTCCTCAGGGAAACTAATGTTCCAGAAAACCCTAATGGCGGCATTAATGTTCATACCCAGGACTCATTATGCGGGAGCACAAAAGGTCATACCTGTCGCAGGGGGAGGTTAAACACTGTTTATTGTACCGACGGCGAGGATGGAGTGGAGCAAAGGGAATATTTTGAATCAAGGTGAGGCTTTGCTTGAAAACCGAGCAATTACATTTCTCAGAAATCGATTCGAGCCATCGGTCGTCTTGTCAAGATTATCTGGTCCGAAAAGCCTTCTGTAGATGTAAAGAGTCATGACGATAATGAGCGATTCACGTGGAGTCTTTCATTGCAGTGGTTAAAACACCCATCCTCGATCTGACGCAGGAAAACTGATTTTTCTGAAAAGGTGCTCCCTGGTGTGCTCTTAACTGAAACACTGCACTGCCCAGACTTTCTAAGACTGCATGTATGGCATGAGGCATTGAGAGGGAAAGAGAGAGCGAGTGAAAGAGAGAGAAAGAGAGTGAGAGATCGAGAGAGAGGGTGTGCAAGTGCGCCATATTACAGACCAAAAAAAAAAAAAAAAACAGTTTTAAGGGACAGAAAAAAATTTCACCATGCCAAAAAACAGGGTAACTCAAACAGAAACCCCAGACCTCTCTCATTTGACCAATATCAGTGTCGAATGCAGATGAATTTCAGATCTGAATTCAGAACCCTAGCTTATCCAAGATAAAAAGCAAATGAACCAGAGTCATATCACAGAGTGCTTCACACCCCCCCTCTAAAGAAATCTGTTTTTCAGTGGAGCATACTTCAGTAAAGCTCAAAAGTAAATTTATGGCATTGTCCCACCGCATACCTCTACAGGATTTCATATCGCTGAATATCAACAAGAATTTCAGGAAATAGACTTCGAGATTCTAACATGAAGGACACACACTATAACGGAATACATTAAAAAACGGTCACGGCCCATGTGTCAGGTTGATATAGAGCTATGCCACCTTCTAAAAACCCATTATGCATGTTTGAAGAGCAGCCTGTGCTATTGGAGCGATCAGTCATGACACGGCTGAAGTGTCATGTCCAGTTTTAAACGCGGACAGCTCTTTCTGTCACTTAAAGCATAGGTTTTTCCTGACTGTAATTTACTTTGTGTTAGTCAATACTTGCGCAAGCTGCAAATTTAGGGAAAGTGAAAGGTTTACAGGAAGTATGAGGTATGCTGCCATTAGACACACCTGAATGCCTACATATATGGATTCTGAAACAGGTACTTCATACAGCCTCCATCGTCTCCAACCTGAAGCTGGCGTTTCCCCAGGCTACACAAATGAATTTGTACACAGCCAAAATTACGGTTCTGGCTCAACCAGGAAAAATAAAAATAAAAATTACACAGCAAATTGGCTCATTGTAAACTTAGACAATCATTCAAGCTAGCAGATGAGTTGTTGGCTACTCACAGCAGACCAACAGCACGAAGGTGACTGAACTCACCAGCTGAATCCCTACCGCACCCTCACACAAGCCAAGGGGTCTTCATCGCCCAGACCCATTTCGAATCAAAATCACACAAAGCCCAAAATATTTTTATTTCTAGGGCTACAAGTCGTAAAATACCACGCACAAGCGGAAACCGCCCGAGCGATTCATTTCAGCGGGGCAACTCAGCTCCACTCAGACGCCTGCGAAAATGACACCATCCCACAGAGCTGCGCTCACACCAGCCCAATTAAACATCTTTGTATCGACTTGAGTGTTGAGGAATGCTGGGAAACAAACAGACCGGATTTAGAATGAGAGCGGAGGCTATTTTGTTTTTTCCTCCGGAGTCCATACATGTCCTTGCCTGGCTATACTTCTATATATATATATATATATATATATATATATTATACTTCCTTCCTCTATACTTCTATACTAATAGGTTTAGTACGTTGCTGGCCACAGCTGAAAGTCTCTTCCCCCCCCAAGAGCCGACTGCAATTACCGAACGCAGTCACACAGTTATTTTAACTGAAAATAGCAGCTGAATTCCAGCTGCATAGATCAGCTATGGATTTTAAAGGAAATTCAATGGCTTTACACAGTTCTCAGAGCCCAGGGCAGTTCAGGCATTCCTTCCCCCCACTACCCCCCACCCCCCCACCCCCCCGGCACCCCCGCAACCAGGTAGACGGACATGTCCGATATCGGACAGGAATACCATCTCCGTTGGAACAGACGCGCCGACCAGCCCCGGAAAGAAGTGGCCGGGGGATGATGGATGTGCTCCTCTTCCTCTCCCGGAGCACTGGCCATCGGATTCCACTTTCTTCTGTTCTGCTCCCTGCCTCCTGGATCAATGTTCTCAAACCATGGTGCTCAAGCTGTCTCTGCTAATTTCACTTCCAATCAGGAATACAGCCGTCCTGCAGCCCTCCCAGCATTTCACCAACACTGAGGCAATCTGGTCGACCTGCTGCAGTCGCACTGGAATCTGCACCGTGGACACCTTACGGTGTTCTCCGAGCATTTGCAAAACAAAGAATATTTCTCTTCATGCCAAGAAACTAAATGTAAAGTAAATTGTTACCAACCCCATCGAACATATGGGCATTAGCATCTCTAGTTGTAAGGTAATTTACCCGTTGCCATTAATAACAAAAAAACTAATTAACTGCAGTTGCTGGGTGGAAAATGTCCATATGTTGGAAGTAAGATGTGTAAGTGGTGACGACATTTCCCAAGTGACACCATGAGCAGGGGCGCCTCAGGGAATTACCAAGTATAGCGTCCCGCTGCTCATCCACAACCAATCACACTGAACTTTTTAAGGAAGCTTGCATTCGGAATGCACAGAGGCATCATGGGGCTCCCCATTAACTTGACCTACGCATGATTCCTGCCCTGAAGCAAGGAGTTTAGATCGTGGAACGTACGCTTCCTATTGTTGATATATCTGTAACTGCAAGAAAGAGCTAAAGCTCTAGGCTTTTAAACTACATCAAATGGTGCACCAAAAAGGTGCAATTTAATTATTTGGAAAGCGTGAACGGACTGCTTAGCGAACTTGAAAACATTTGTCTGGGCTTCTGGGGTCAGCGCATTTAAATGAAGCTTCGGCGCACCCCGAAACCTTTCTTATTGAGGGTCCCCGAGGCTCACGTCACAACATGCATTAGCACGTCGCTGCGATTCAAATCACGGCGCGCGGGGGTCGGAGGTCAGAGCGGGAGATTGAGGACGGCGGTGGCCTCGGCGTAATCACCTTGTCCCCGTTTCGGCTCCTTCCTGGCACGTTTACGGCAGAGCTCGACCGGAGCCAAGGAAGATAACGGCCTCAAAAAAATAATAAAATCTCGCCATTCGGAAGCTCCCATTAACTCAGGGTTCAGAAAGGGGAATTATCATCTGACACATTAATTAACGTGTGCAAATAAACCTATGTCACTGCAGCCTCCACGGCTCGGAATCCATCCAGTCTCTCTGAATATAAAATGGTGGATGTTCTTAATTAAATTTTTTAGCAATTTTTTTAACTGGGGGGGGGAGGGATGCGCGATATAATGGTGCAATAGGGTGTGATGGCGATTACGGTTTTCAGTTACCCAAGAAAAAGACGACCCAGAAGGAGGATCACTGCCAACGGGACTGGGAGGCGAAATAAACTTTGCACCTAAATACCCGACACCCACGTTGCAGTAAGATGCGCCCGAAACGTGTCCCTGACCGGGAAAATGCCATTCTGGCCCCGTTATTAAAATGGGCACACCGCAGCACGTCGGCACCATCCTCCACAGTATTAATTATCTTTCAGCACCATAGCTTCAGAGCACAGGTCTGCCTTTCCCGGAGCACGGTCAGAACCATCAGAGGGCTCGACCTTCCCCTCCAAACGTCACCGGCCCGCTTCCTGCAAAACCCGCGCGTGAAAAATAGCCCCTTTAAGTAATGACGTGGGCCAGAGTGCCATATTTAACACCGCCACTGCCCAAGGCCGTGGATATCTGCTTGTTACCGCGACGATGCCCCGGCCGATAGTATATTTCACCACGGGGGGCCGGCGGCGCATTAATCACTCGGCATTCTGGGTAAGGAATGCCGGGGGTGCGCTATTCCATGCGTCTTCTTCAGGACGTTGATGTTTGATTAAAAAAAAAAAAGAAAAAAGGGAATTAAAGATAGTGTGCGATAAGAAACGGAACAACAGCACGCAGTGCATACGATTCCTGGCCGCAGGACGAATCAATCGCATCTCTCCCCCCACCGGCCCCCCAACCGAGAGAGAGACACACAGCCATTAGCACTTCTCCCACGCGGCTGAATCTTTCATCTGTGGACAGTGGGTTCAACGTTTGAGGGGGGGGGGGGGGGGGAGCGGACGAAAGGAGAGAAACAAAGGGAAAGGGAAGAGGATAGAAAGAGAGATGAAGGGGGGGGAAAAAACAGGCAGCGAAGAAGCAAAGAAAACAAGAGAGGAAGGAGAAAAGAGGACGGAAAAAATTGGGTATGGATGACAGAGACAGACCGAGACAAGCAGAAAGAATGCTCATGTCAAAGCCCTCGCAGGAAGGCAGAATGTACAACAGGGCCCCACTTTTCGACATTACGGAGTGGTGTACAAAAACCAGCCCATACAAAAAACTGTCACATCCAATTCAGCCAAGTATATATCAAAGAACATCCACACAGCGACCGCAGACAGCAATTCGGTAGATTTTATATATTACTTTCGCTTGTTGATTGTTCAATAAGATGGTGCAGTGAGTGAAAAAAAAAAAGAGAGAGAAAACTCTCTGCCTGCGCTCAAAGATACATAAAACGTCTTGTGAAAGACGCATGGTTATGGCCTGCATTACTACGGCAACACAGCAACGTATAAAAGCCAGTACATATATATATATATATTTTTTTAAAAGCATCGCAGCGATGGAATTGAAAAGATTCGAGTTGCTGGCCGAGTGCTTCCCCGGCTGAATTGGAGCAGTGGCCGACGGCAACGATGGGGGCAGCGGTAAGGTCAAGCTGCTACGCAACTGGACGCTCACCCAGGAGGCCGTGCGTTCAAGTGGGCCACTGACACTCCAGCCTCGGGCCGAAATCCGGGCCGACGAACGAAGCAAACGGTCTGGAGAAGGCTCACAGCCGTAAGAAGTGTGCTGTTGTGACCCCCTGGGCTCGCAATACCGAGCTTCTAAAAGAGGCACTTTCCACAGCGCTTCCACACCGTAACGCGTCACATTCTGCAGCACCTCCATTAGCAGATGTTTCAGTCGGGGAGAAAACCCACAGGTGATAAACCCCCCCCCACCCTCACCGCTCCCCCCCCCCCCTTCAGCGGCCCGCTGAAGAGCAGAAAGGCCGTGGAATATAACGGTACGATGCGTTTACAGGCCGAGGCAGCGTCACGCACAGGTGCCCCATGCAAATGTTAAAAGATCACATTACATCATCTCTGGGGTTGGTTTCCTCCTGGGGGATGCAGGAGAAATGAGTTTGGGGAGTGGACGAGCGGGGTTAACCGCTCATCAACCCCCAAACCGGTATGGGGGGGGGCAGCCAATTCAGTGAGGAGGGGCGCACCATTGGTACTTTCATATGGGTTTTCGCCTCAAAAGGTCCTAGAAACTTTTAACCTTCAACAAGAAATTGGAAGATGAATCAATCCTTTTCTGCACCCCCAAACCACTCGAGGCTGTAAAAAAATGACTAAAACGCATCCATATCTTCCTGTCGAGATTTCATTTAAAAGGTGTTTTTCTCTCCCTTGTTTTCCTCTGGCGGACCGCGCGGCGATCCAGAAGCAAGGCGATTGGGCAGGACGGCCGCTTCCTGTTGCGTTGCGTGGGCTCTGCGTATGAATATTTATATCCTCGGGGAGAAGGTGTGTGGGAGGCACAACCTTGACCACGGAGCAGTCGGAGCGCACGCACGACTCCCGTCTGATTTAGAGACGGACTCGCCGTCGAGAGTCCCGCCCAATACCTGGGCTCGTGGGCGCGCATAATCAATCAGCGCATTGAGGTCCCTGACCCGCGGGCATCAGGGCATCGCCGAGCGACTCTTTAATGAGATCTGTGACCGCTGAACTCGGAAGGCAACTTTGAATTGGAGCCCATTTGCACGTTCTCTCTCAAAAAAAAAAAAAAAATCTTCACAGGAAATAACGTGGCCGGAAAAATGGAGAATCGAGCCATCGGTGTTGTTCAATGTTCAAGTCACAGCCCTGAAGAATTGTTGCTGTGCACCGCCAATCGGTTGTCTGGAGGCCAACTGAGCAGCAACACATTCAATAACATCAGCTTAGCATTCAGAGAAGGGATCTTTCCATTTGTCAAAACAATAAATCACAATGTGCTGTTTGCAATGAAAAATTACAACAGCAAATGAGCGAGAAACTAATCTTTTGTCTCAACTGAATCCCAGTTGTGCTTGCTTTTTCCCCTTTTGCAAAGTTTAGGATAACCTGTGAATTAAAGGTAGCCAATTAGAGCACATGGAAAAGTGGTAGCTTATGGTTTTTGTTGCATTTTTCGCCCACAAACGCAAATCTTAAGTCAGCACCACGGAAGGTTCACGGTTTGCCAATCCCAAACTGAACTGCTGCACACAGAGTGCCATGGGGAAATGGGAAGCTTGCTGCTGGATTTTTCATTTTTGTGACACAAGACTCCACCCCATTCATAGCGCATCAAAGGTGTCGTTGCCGAGGCAATGGGCCCCACCCATTATGTCTTCAGGTGTAGTGTGCACTGGAGAAGCACTCATTTAAACAAGAGTGGCTGAAGGTGAGACAGAGCACCCCGCATCACTCCTGGAGGCATGATGGACAGCAAGTCTGCGCCTCAACGTCTTCACACTGATTATTTACATGACCAAAAGAGTTTTTAAGAACTCCTCTCACAGGCTGGCGAGAGAAACCCCTCCAACCTCATGCAAGTGCACTTCCTTTTGAAGCCAGGCGGTCGTACGGGTGATTGGCTCAGCCGAGAGGCCACGTTCTCATCAGCCCGCATTCAGGAAGAAGGCTTTTTACCCAGACACACCTTTTCGCTTTTCAACGCTGCACTCGACAGAACCCAGCCAGGAAAGGCACGGGGGAAATTAACTCGAGAGCGGGGACACCAAAGACCGAACCGCTGCGTTCCGTTCTCTCTGTGAAGAACGTTTTCTGATGCAAATAGATAAACCTGGAATCGCAGATCCTCATCTCGGTTTTCAGAATGTCGAGAATTAGCCTTTGCGGAAGCTGAAGTCAAACGGCCCTACATGCACCACGTTCCATCTGAGGAAACAGACGTTCTTCAGAGCATTCAGAAATCCCAATTCAAAATTCCGTGCCCAAAAGATGTGGGGAATCCATCCAACACTCTCCTGACCTCTGAACTTGCCCAGAGCTCTTTCTGAGTGCTTTACTAAAGCCTACATGAGCAGGTGAAAAGTAGATCAAAGCAATGAAAAGAATTAAGCTTAGGGACAATTAAGTTATCCTGGACGGTCGGTCTGAATATTCTCAAATGCCTCTGCAAATGATACAACTGATGTGCCTCACTCATCAAAAAAAATCTTAGAAAGAAATGAATTAGCTCAAACCCTAATTTACATCTTCATAATGCTTGAGTTGCAGACTATTGATAAATTAGTAAAACATAATTGCAATTCAAGTAAAAACGCAATCTGCTTGCCGCTGCGTTTCACTTTCATCATCTCTGAAGTCTGAAGTGAAAATTCTCTGAGGAACAGACTGTATGATAAAATTGTTTATGTGCAATATGTCATTTTCATTAATGTTTTTGCAGCACAGATGCTTGACTTTTTCCATTTAATAGAAAATGTCTTGGCCTTTCCATTTCAGATATATCCTCCACTGTAAATACATTCATTTCCAGTGTAGAAATCTGCATGAAGAGAGAGAAACATCTTTGCTGCTTTTATGAATTTAATGCAGAAAGTGCAGATAAACTCTACGCTCTTATAAAGGGGCTTCTTCACATCCAAGATAGAACTGAAGTTGTGAACTTAAGCTAACCTATGACAAAATGATAACAGTTTACAACACTCGTTCCCAGACCTGTGAAAATTTCTTGCATTCCCCTGAGATGCCCTCCACTGTACTAACGGGGTGCTGCTTTTTTTACCTGGCAGGACAACTTATCGAAAGTCAAAAGACGGTATTTGCAGCATCATAAAAATCGGCAGAAAAGTTCTGAATGAACCCTGGACAGACAGTGCAAGCTTTGAAGGGGAAATGTCTGATACTGGCCAAAAATTCCCAGAAGGTTATTGGTATCCCTGACAGGGCTTTACCTCACACAAACCTTTTCTCTGTTGTAGTAAGATATTGAATTCCCCACAGTCTATAGGAACACATGGGAACTAGCTTAGCAATGTTCAAAGCACATCATTTTACAATTTACTATTCCTGTTTTAAATTTACCAGAGCTTCATAAAGCATTTAGGCCTACATATTTGCAGTATGCTCCAGACTGTGTCAGTTTGCTCCTGCCTTTGAACCAATGTGTGAATTCAAAAATTATGTTTTTTTTCCCCAAAATAGTTTTGACAACTCACACATTTTCTTTGGCTGTAACAGTACGATGTGGTTTAATTTAACAAGCGGTAATCTACAGTTTTACAAACACAGTTTCTAAGTCGCGTCAGACTTGAAGTGCATATGCTCAGAATTCTAAATTTCGTAAATATAACTCGACAGCTGATCAGCTGCGGTCTGAATTGTAATCTCTTAAAAAAGCGCAACAAGAACTCACTTCAACATTGGCAGAAAAAGTCAGCAAATACAAACCGACAGCCTAAAACTGAAAGTTTTATCGTGGCTTACTGCCACTAGCTTCACAGAGCTTTAAAACAGCCAGAGAACTGAGAAAGCACTTTTACAGTCCTGTGACAGCAGTACAGTTCTTTTTAAAAAAATCAAATACACCACAAATTTAGAGGAAAACAGATACAATGTTGTACATTACTGGATTAAAATATGCAGATATTTTTGGGATTGAAATGCAGATATTTTTGGGATTGAAATAGAATACCAAGATGGAGATTGTTAACGGATGTGCCAAACTATAATTTGTAATTTTTATTTTTATTTATTTATTTATTTTTTAAGTAAAAAGGACTAGCTAACGTTTTGTTCTCTCCGATTAAGTTTTGTTCAGTCTTCTATTGGTCCAATGAAGGTAATCAACCAAATTGAAGGCTTTTTTTATGCAAGTTCAGAAAGAACCCTTTGGCAAAAACCACAGGACAAAGTTGTCAACAGGAAAAAAGAAATGGCAATTCAGAGGTAACAGAAAGCACTCGACTGTGTAGCCCCCCTGCGAAAGTGCGGAGGCGTGGTTTTAATCACTGCAGAGTCGCTGTACCGTGGTTTCGATCAGCACACAGTCGTTCCACAAGCCCATTTAATTGGATGCTTCTAATAGTCTCGCTAATTGCGCCGCTTCATGGATGGGAAAACCGCGAACGCGCCGTCAAATCAAAGCGAACCTCCCACTCGCTCGCCGTACCGCCCGCTTGGCGCCCGCTCTCTGGCGCCTGTGACCTCAAGTGGCCATTTCAGTGGCGGGAACGCTCTCACGTGGGCTCGCATACGCGGAGGAAAGCTGGTCCCACCCCGGTGCCGTCTACGGTCTAAGGGTTCCCCTCATTGGGTACTAAACACTTTCAGAGGCGACTCACAAGTGCGATACACAGAATGCCATCATTGGTATATACCAAAGGGGAGAGAAAGAAACAACAACAACAAAAAAAAAAACTGAATCATGGGAAATGCATATAAAGTTGCATCCAGCTGTAGGAAATATCCCTCTTATCAATCATCAAGTCTATTGCGACCATTTGCATTCCTCCACTCCTAGATGAAGAGGCAGGCGGCAGCGTCCAGAGGCAGCGATTTCCAGCGACGTCACAGACGCAACCCAGCTAACAAATGGACACACGTACGTCTCAAAGGCGGAACATGCATGCAATGACACGCAAGAGCATCTCTCGGCGGAAGATCAAGGACCAATCAAAGGTCGAACCGAAAGCCACATTATATCAAAGCGCCCGGCGTAAAGTGCGGTAGATGCACTGGTTATATCATCAAGAAGGTCTGGCAATCAAAATGCCATTAGATCCGGCAGCTCTGAAAGCCTCGGTTTCATCCCATTCCCGAAAGGCATTCATATTTCCGTGCATGCGTCGCTTTCAAAAGGGCTCTCCACAATCTGTTGTGAAGCCGCCCTTTTCGCGAAAACCGCGTCCGTTATCAGCGCAAAGGGTAAAATATGCACAGGCACAAAGCCGGGCGCCGGTAAATCTCCGCTTCCAACAGGACATAAATCCAGAGAGACGGGAACGTGCAACAGTGTCAGCCCCCAGACCAAACGGACCGCTTAATTACAGCGCTGATTCATGAACTTTGTAACTTATTATGAGCGCAAATTAATTTTATCCATTAGCGGCATTTGCAATTATACCCCGATCATATTAATCATCAGCAGACAAGGCAACAGAACGCAAACTCAGAACGCAATTGCAAACTCCACTTTAAAATATATATATATATATACATTCTGAAAGACCCATTAAAGTGAAGGAGGCACATTGCAGGAAGGTGGAGAGCTGCTCTGGCATCCAGCTCAATACATGATCAGTGCCAAATCCATATGCGACTCGTATGTACTCTGTTAGAGTTGAATTAACACTGGACATTTTTCCGTGTAGAAGACAGAGTAGGAGGAGTAATAAAGGGCAAGTCCCAGGGTCTTCATCAAAGTTCGGATTGCTTAGATTGCCAAAAATGGGAGGCAAAAGTAGAAAAAAAAAGTCTCATTAGCTTTCTGAAATCTCCAATGAGCGAAAGGCTACTGGCTGTTATGGAAAGAGGTGCTTCTCCTCAATCATTCCAACTCATCAGTCTTTGCAAAAAAAAAAAAAAAAGGCACTCTGTTCCAATCAGATTTCACTGCGCTCTGACTGGCCAATACGTTTGGGTTTTTAAGTGATGAACCTTCCCTTGCGTAAAAGGCAGTTATTTCTTAAAGCCGCCGCCTTCTAGTTAGCGCCGCAAAGTAAGGTCATCTGGCAATCTGACACGCCGTTTCTAACAGGCCCCCGGTCTGACAGCGCGACAGCCTGGGTTCTGACCCGTTTAGCGCCGCTGTGCTCCCGGTCCCACACGTCATTTGTCTGAGAGGCAGGTGACGAGACCGGGCGGAGGAAGTACAATCAGAACCTTAACACTCCAAATCACTCCAGGCTAGAGCGTGAGAGGGAGCTAGACCAGGGGTCCCCAGCCCTGGTGTCCGTCAGCCGCAGGGCCCGCCCCTTTCCGCTCTTACTCAGCATTCATTGGTCAACTGAAGGAAAAGGTCACCAAAGAATCTTTTTTTTTTGTGTACTATCTGACTAGTTGACAATGCAAACACGGCAGCGCACAGTAAATATGATACACTACTTCAGAAGCTAGGAGCCCTAAAAGTTGGGATAATTACTCTTAATGACAGTTGGGAAGAACTCATCTCCCGTTTAATGTGGAAAAACATATGTACATCAGCATTCACGCTCACAGCTAGTCATTATCTTTGCGATTTCAAAAATCAATCATGTATATGAGTGCCCTTCCCTGTCCGCAGCAATCGAGCAACAACGTCCCCATCTTCTCACCATTATCTTGAAAGTGAGAGCAGCCCCTTCCACATCTCCCTTGCCTGAAGCTCCAAATGTTAATTGCAAAGTCTCTGGGCCGGATTCAATCAAACAAACTTAAGACTGTTTTAAGGGCATATGCAATTCAATTGAACCCTCTGGATTAATCTGCCACCTTATCTCAATAAGCGGATACTTTGCTTGCGCCATTTATTATAAAACGGCGACAGGAAGTAAGAGTTTCAAAGCAATAAAAATAAGTTCTCGTGAAGCGGCGGTTTGACTGGCCAGATCACTTTTTAAAATGTCTGCTGAAAGCCCCGTGTCAGACGCTTTCGAGCGCTCTGAATTCCATAACCTGGGCGTGAAAAAGGGTGTCCCAGAGCAGCAGTCCATATCGATCAGAAGGGCACTGAATATGTGAGTGTGTGACTACAACAGGCGAGTGTTTATGAGTGAGTGTGATTGCAAGCACACCTGCCATTTGCCAATTCTTTAAAAAAAAAAAAAATTTAAACCCTTTTTGGGTAACCTTTAATACCAGATGCTAAACCGCACCAAACAGCTTGAGTAGTATTAAACATACTGCATTAGGAAAAGTCAAACTTTACCCTTGAGTGGAAAATGCTATTTGCTTTGTTGGAAAGCAAATGATTTTCAAAGCCTAAAGAATCTCAACCCCCATGAGGACCTGTTGACTCTACTGAACGAGTCTCTATAATGCATAGTGAAACAAATGAATGCTGGGAGATTCATTAACTACAAGATTAAAAACAAAAGTCCGCTATGCCACATTGTAACACAACATTGCTCCCAAATACAACTTGATCGTTCCGTATTCATATTACTTTTTGATAATGCAGATGTTTATATTAGAGGGGGGAGGGGTGGGGCAGTGAGGTAGTATCAAAACTACCAGAACAGCAGCAGTGACATCACAGTTGCAGACAGAATATTATCACTTGTGACATAGCAACAGTGGAGTAGGCAGCCCTATATAGCTGGGGACAGCGGTGGTTATCCAGTGCATATAGAATGCCTCTGCTGTGATTGCTAGGATATATTTAGCTACATTAACCATTCTAAGAGCCAAGGAGGGAGGGCAAATTTTCTTGGGCTATGAAGAGCAGAACCATCTGTTATTGTTCTATACATCAGTTCCCATGTGACCCACTGGTTTTTCCACCACCTACTTCAGCATTACAAATCTAGTTTATTTAATTTAATACAAGTGTTATCACAGCAAATGCACACATGCCAGAGTGAATGAGTGAGTTTGACACAGTAAGGGTATGTGTGACTAACTGATTAGGAGAGCACGTGTTGCAGAGTAAGTGTTATCGAGTGAATGCGCATTTCTGTTTAAGTCATGGGCCCCAGAAGTCATG
The DNA here is from genome assembly GCF_018555375.3 of Anguilla rostrata. Classification (NCBI taxonomy): domain Eukaryota; kingdom Metazoa; phylum Chordata; class Actinopteri; order Anguilliformes; family Anguillidae; genus Anguilla; species Anguilla rostrata. Next base: position 8,943,576 of record NC_057939.1, read on the forward strand.
CCGTCATTCTCTTCGGGCTTGTTAGCATTTTCCAGACTTCTGGATCAAAACATTTGACGGCCAATGGGAGAAATTAATGACGTTTTCCTAATTCCTTCAAAATAATTTATTTGGACATTTGGAAGTTTTTTGTATGTGAAAAAAAAGAATAATTTTCACCCACTTTTTATAATCTAAAAAAAATCTATGTAATTAAAACAATAATAATATTCGCAGCAGTGTTAGCTTGTTGCTAGCAAAATAATTATATCAGTTGGAAAATGGCATCAGAATTCAGTGAATCCAGTACAATTTAAGAGAGAAATGTTTTAAACTGCAGTTTAAACCACAGACTGACAGGGACGGTTAAGTGAAACTCCCATTCATTTCCTCCATAGAGAAAGTACCCTTTGATCCAGAAATCCATATATGGGTAAAGGTTTTAATCTGTGTTACGTCAGACTTCTGAGGCCCATTGCACATTAATCAAGACAGGGCGAAAGAGACTCACCAGGTGGAAGTGGAGGCGGGGCAAAAATGTCAACTGTGGCAGGTTGTGGAGGCAGGTCAACCGGAGGAGGAGGGGCAATGATTTCAATAGGGGGAGGGGCAATAATTTCAACAGGGGGAGGGACAATAATTTCAACAGTGGGAAGGGCAATGGTTTCAACATGGGGAGGAGCAATGATTTCAACAGGTGGAGGAGGGGCAATGGTTTCAACAGGGGGAGGAGGGGCAATGATTTCAACAGGTGGAGGAGGGGCAATGATTTCAACAGGAGGAGGAGGGGCAATGATTTCAACAGGTGGAGGAGGGCAATGGTTTCAACAGGGGGAGGAGGGGCAATGGTTTCAATGGGGGGAGGAGGGGCAATGATTTCAACGGGGGAGGAGGGGCAATGGTTTCAAGAGGGGGAGGAGGGGCAATGATTTCAACAGGAGGAGGAGGGGCAATGATGGTTTCAACAGGGGGAGGAGGGGCAATGATGGTTTCAACAGGGGGAGGCGGGGGAACCACGGTTTCGACAAGGGGAGGAGGGAGAACAATGGGTTCTGAGGTAAGAGGTGGTGAAGGAGCAACAGGCTCAACCACGGGGCTCGGTGAGGGAGAAGGGACCACAGGCTCAACAAGGACCGTTAAAGGGGCCACTGGTTCCACAACAGGAGGTGGAGGAGGGGGCGCTATGGGTTCGACCACGGGAGGGGGAGGGGCAACCGGTTCTACCATGGGTGGTGGAGGCGGAGGGGGGGACACAAGTTCAACAAGTGGAGCAAGAAGAGGGGCCAGGGGTTCGACAATGGGAGGTGGAGGGGGAGCTACTGGTTCGACAACAGGGGGTGGAGGAGGAGCTACAGGTTCAACAACAGGGGGTGGAGGTGGAGGAGCTACAGGTTCAACAAGGGGAGCTGAAGGAGGGGGAGCCACAGGTTCCACTGGGAGAGGTGTGGGGATGGGGGCTACTGTTTCCAAAATTTTTGGTGGAGGTGGTGAGATGATGTCACTCATGGGAGCAGGAGGGGGGGCTACAGGTTCTAGAATAGGAGGAAATGGCAGAGGGGGGGCAGCAGGTTCCACAGGCAGTGGAGTCATTGGGACCCTTGGTGGCGATCGTGGATGGACTGGCGCAAAGGGGGCCTCTCTCATACGATTGATGACATTCTCTGACAGCTGTCAATGGAAGAGAGCAAAGCAAGAAACATTACCATCCCATGTAGTCTCACTGCAGCTTTGATATGAACTGGGCTGAGAAGAAGCTAAACTTAGCTGCTACTCGAGTGTATACAACGCAAGGAGCGGGGTTCATACAGCAGCGCTCCACCTTGCAGCAAGAAAAATAAATGCTCTACAAAAAACTGTTCCAGGTCGCAGAGTTAAACGTAGTGACCAAGCCTGAATAAAGATGCCTTCCCTGACAGATCAATTTATCCAGGATCAGAGAAAAACTATAGGAGGTGACAACTGCAGATTTTGAACGACCGCGGACACCTGCTTCAAGGTCGCCCAGGCCGTTTTTGAAGAACAGCGATTAGTAGGTGAATACCCCAACCATAATGTGTTGACCTTGGAGCAGAGGAGCAGGGAAAGGCACTGCTCAAGGATATGCATAACGCGCCTACTCGCTGCGGCTCCCAAAAGCTGGCAGCAGACAATGCTTAGCCGGCTATCGAACTAGTTTGTGTATACCCAGGTAAGAGCAACAGTGGAACACCCGGGCAGGATGCAACGATGAAAGAACGATTACTGCGCGAGAAAAGATTTTCACGTTTCAATTTCAGTCATGAACGAAGCTGGGCTGTTTTGATATACAGGCAGTATTAGCTAGCTCTACTGGCTTACATAATAGAAATGGGGTAGCTACCAAATTCATTCATTCCTGAGGCAGGCGAGCTAACAGTTATTAAGGTTATTACGGCTTTGCGTTTACAACCTGTGTATTTACGGTTCCCATACCAATTATCTAGCTAGCAAGTTAGCAAGTGTGACCACGATGGAGACAACAACCAAGCTCACCAAGACAGAAGATATGTGCTAATGCTAGCTAGACAGTACCAGCGGTATTGTATCGGAGTAGTAAACTAACGCTTGCCATTTCTTAAAGGGTGACGCCAGCGTTTGATCCAAACTAGTAGCTAGTATACCAAACAAAGACCAATGCATGCAACGTATTGATCGTGTAGTTGACAACACCGAACAGTAATAATTTCATCTGTCTACTCTATCTTCTCACTCACCCTAATGCCCTTCACAATCGTAACGTTGTCATTCTCGTCCGATTCAAAGGAGACGCGGCGGGTGCTGTTGCTGCCTCCCATGCTTGCAGAAGTACGCGAAAGCTATCTGGCTAAATGTAATATGTTAATCAATCCACACTATAAACAGTTTGAACACCTGCACCAAATCACCAAGGCCTCACGCCTCGGCACACAGTATAAAAGCACTACCGGTCCCTGCCCTTCCCACTTGTGAACTATGAAATAACCGTTGCTCCCATTGGCCGGTTTGTGTAACATTCCTGTGGAACATTGCGGTCTATTGGTTAGTTACCAGCTGTTACGGAAGCAGTAGTAAAAATAACAGCCATGGTACAAGCTGTTCGTGAACGATCGGTGTTCTTGTTCTCGCCTCTCGGAAAATAAGTTTCCGCTTTTCCTGTTGTGGACATTTCCTCCAACGTTGTATTATGAATAATAACGTGTGTACGTGTGTCGCTGTCAACAAGCTGGCGGCTTCCACACCAGCACCATTCCCTTATATATTGTTACAATGTATAATGCAATATATATAATATATATATATATATATATATATATATATATATATATATATATTATATATATATATATATTAGGTAGGTTGAAGTATTTGTATACAATATTAGAAGGCATAAAAAGAAAATATATCAATGTTGAATTTGGCAGTAATCTTTGTCATCTCACTCAAGACAAAGTCATTCAAAGACTGAGGATTGGTGTAAATAAAATCAAGTCATTTTGTAACAATCTTTTTTTAGATACAGAGGGACACACACACAGGCTTACATACAATCTATTTTTAAATACTACATGGGTTTTGAATTATATTAATAGACCCCATGTATACACATTCAGGACACACCAAGCCTTCCAAATCACTTCAGTTAAGTGTATAATGTACAGAGAAGAAGAATACATTTTGCTTCTCAAATGTGCATGTTTCTTTTGTTCTGTTCACAGCAGGAAAAGTTGTGCCAGCAGAAAATAACTCTCAGGTAGGGAAGATGAAAAAAGAAGCATAAATATTATCTCACAGCTGGGAAGCAGCTGTCTTTGACTCACACACAGCAGAAACACAAAACACATTACTGTTTTCTACTTCTCTGCAAAATAGGTTTTTTTTTTTTTTTTTTACAGACACAAAGCAGAGGTTTTAGCAGCAGCCATAACAAACAGCTTGTGACACATTGATCCAGGGGAGTCTCTTAGCTCCAGACCTGCAGATTTGTAAAGAGATATTATATCAAAACTACTTATTCTGGCCAGCTTCAAGTCTTTACTCCTGAAAAGCCCTAATACAATTGTACTTTTAATAATCTGCCGGAATAAACACTTGAATATTACATCTTTGCCTTATAAAGTGTTGGAAAGACTCTTGAAAGAGACAGAGGGCCTATTGGAGCTCTTTTGAATTCTGATAGTGTACTTTCTGTGAGAAGTATGGGTTTCTGTGTAAAGGCCTTCAAAGCCAATGTAGATTGTATTTTTTCAATTTAAGAAGATGGATGCAGACCTTCCTCAATAAAAGCAACGGTTGTCGTGTACACCTGTAGAATACAGTTGTGCGTATGTGTTCATTTGTAGAGGGGGTTTCTGCTGGTGAAAATAGTTATTATTTGGTATATGATGGTAATGTTGAGATTGCTCAAGATTCCTTGCCTACATATGTAGGATTTTAGCATTAAGCAGTGCTTTTGAGAACATTCAGAGATCACTGTTGTATACTAAAGCCTTGGAGTATTAATGGAACAAGCTGTGATGCCACGTGATTACTTAGAAAAAGTCAGCTAGCAACACACGTCTTGCGAACAGCCATTTTGATGTCATTTGTGAATAGTCTCTTTAACTGGTGAGCTGACAACAGAAAATGACAGCGGGTAAGGGTGACATCACCGCATGCTGTACATGGATCTAGTAATGTATGTCAATAATGGCCGCTCTGCATGGCAGTCTGCAGTTGTGTGCTTACTATGTTATGGTCTAAACATGTCTGAGAGGGGACACATACTGTCATGTATTGGCACAGATTGTCTAATTGATTGTTACACTAGCTGTCTGCATCATAAAACATCTCATTAGGGTTTACATATGAAATTATAGGAGATGCATTTTATTTCAATGTACTTTTGCAGGCTGTATTCTTGTTGGGTGAAGAAATTATACATCTCTGAAAGCAATCATATTAATCCTTTGGTCATTATTAGTTAGACTGATGAGAGAGACGAAGGCCATCACATTTTCACATTTTTCTGTTGAATGAAATAACATCACATGTGCACGTCCTTACATGTCCACCGTAATTATTTCTCCTCTGTCCTGCAATTTGCTGGACTGATTAGACGTTAATAGTGGTTGAAGTGGATATAGGCTGATCTCGAGAATAAATAATTGGGAGACTGGAGCATTTCTTATGATGTAATTGGCAGGAAATGAAGCAGGAGGAGAGAAAGCAGGAGAAGAGGACGGCTAGAAAGACACAAAAAAACGAAAGATCAAGACACTTTATTAGTGGCTGAGATAATGATCTAAGTTATGTATTGAATGAAGGTCAGGAGTACAGTCAATGCTTGTGAGGACTGAGAGTTGTCATCATTCTGTAAGAACAGTATCCAATTGAGATAACACTTGAAAAGTGGTGCTTGGGGTTACAGCTTACCAATGGGTTGTATGGTTTGTTCCGCAGATGACATACCTCATATTTTTATATAGAAGTAGCTTGTTCTATATCCTATTGATTATCATATATATAGCGATTGTTGAAGCCTGATGAGCTCTCAAATCCTTAATGTATGAGGGTCAATAATGTTGGGTTGTACATTTACTTTCATGGAGTGGTATGCTTTATACCATGTTCACAGTGAACATAAATGGTAGCTTTTACAAAAAATGTATTGCAACAAAATGTGTGTTAAGTGGAATTTAATTAAGGGTAGCAAAAAATGTTTTTTTGTTTTTTAAACGTAATTTTAAGTTTGCCTTTGTGACATTTGATAATCAACGAAGATTATGGTTGGCTTTCGCAACTGACCTAGGAGTCACTAAGAATAGGAGGGTTTTAATCAGCAAGGCGTTGCCCTCCTCACAGTAATTAAAGAGCGATTCCTCAAGTCGAACGGGCTCCAGCAGTTTGCCTTCACCTGCTCAATATGAAGTGTGGTTCTCCAATGCAGTGATTTTTGATTTTTCAGCTGAAACATCGTAGAGTGAAAATAAGCAGGGACATTTCTAATACGTGCACTCCCAAATTAATGGGGAGGTTTGCAGCTATGTGTGATGCTCCAGCAAATATGATTAAGGATACAACACTGGGAGAAATGTAGAAAAAAAAAGGGGGGGGGGGGCTGGGGTGAAAGAAGTATACCATAATCAACTGGGTATAACAATGTGTTCTTCCAGATTCACTGAATAAATCAAGGCAATGCTTAATCTATCCCATATAGAGATATATATTGCATTTAAACAAACATTTTAATTTAGTCTATTTAAAATAGAACTTTATACATTTAAATATTTTTGTGCAGGGGTTTGAACGGTATTGAGAAATTTTACTATGCATATATGCTGTATGAGTCTCAACAAAATTGCTCATATTCTCTTGAGATAGCAAGATCAAAAGACACAGAACAGGATACATTGTTACATCACTGTTAATTTGGTCATTTGGCATTGGTACCACATGTAATTAATCTGTACAGTTGAGAAAAATAAGTATGCAGTGTAATTATCTGTATGAATGTATTATGTATGTATTCAATGAAAACTCAAATCAGGTGTTTATCTATGAAATTATGTCTTTCCCAGATCATTCGGAGATGTGGTGTTTGAGAAAATATAATGAGATATAATATGCCGTGACTGCTCTTGATACTACATGCGACAGGAATTATAATGAATTATGTGACAGACTTATTCAGGCTTTGAGCAACATAGATTAAACCACTTGCACGTGTCATCCTCCAGATCATTAAAGGTGGAAGCATCCATGTGCTTCATGCAGGGATGAAATCCATTAAATAACAAGGGGAGGACTCACTGCTTTCAAATTTACATATTTGAATGACTGCAATGGAAGTGTTGTCACAGGCAGCTGATTCCATTTGGCAGCCACTGTATTAAAGCCAAAAATATCCTCCACACGGATTAGTAACTTCAATCAATTCTGATACCCAGACAAATAATTGCTAGCGCAGTTGTATTACTGTCTGATATATGACCTCTGTTCTCTGTCATTGAAAAAGGGGGGTGGATTATCAGCAAGGATGGGACAATCACCGCAGGGGGAAAATGATAAGAACTTCAAAATTAAACCTGGGCCAGGAAAGCACCCCTTGGTTAGAAAACAAGTTGACATCTGTGACATTGCGATTGTTTCTCCTATACAGTGGACACAAAGAGCTGCTCGCGACAATGTTATCTCAGCAGTCAGCAGCCACATCAATCAGCATACTGATGGCCAGATCGACCGGTCCTCCTTAATCGATGTGTCTGACATCATCTTTCGTCTTCTACCACAGAGTTTCCAACAGTTACACAATGACAGCCACCAAACACAGCACTATTCACTATTCAGAATCTTCTTCCCAATAGAACACCTTCACCTTCACCTTCTCTCTCTCTCTCGCTCTCTCTCTCTCTCTCTCTCTGTTTGGGGGCATTTGAATACATACTGTATGTGTGTACTATGTGACCTGTGCGTGTCCGTTTGGTACAGTAAATGAAATTCTACATCCATTCTAAAGCCTTAGTCAGAGAAAACCATGGATGCTGAGCCCTGTCCTACACAAAACCTACTGTAACACAACATTGCCCAAACACTAATCCTTGAACAGATTTCCCCCAGTGTATGAACATAATGCTGGGATCAGACTATTCTGCAAGTGTCACAGTAACTGCATATTCCTTTCTATTTGTCATCTCCATATTTCTAGTGCTGCTACTGTGAATTTATTTCACACACACACACACACACACACACACACACACACACACACAAATTTCACTTAATTTGGAAATATGCAAATCACAAATAGAAGGGAAAGTATACAGTAGTTAGAGAGTGTATGACCCCTATTGTTTTTGCTAGGATTTTTCTTCTTCTTCTTCTTCAGAATTTTTCACCCCATTCCCATGCTCAAAACTTACAAAATTTGACAGGCATGTTTAGCATGCATAACACCAATACAACTGATACTCTATGTGGCACTGCTGCACAACCTGCAAAATTGAAACTTTGAAAAAATGATTATGGCCATCCTATTTCACGTATATGCACCACATTTCTTCCACTCCTTGAAGCCAAATTGTGCAAAACTTCGTAGGAACCCTCAGAAAGCTTTCCTCCAACAGTCCTGAGAAGTATGTCCCCCTCAGTCAAAGATGCTTAAAGGTAATCAAGATATTTTAGCACATATTTGAACCTATAAATCCAGCCAACGACAGTGATATGAAGGCAACCAAATAGTTGCACAGTTTAGTTGATTATTATTATTTTTTGCTGAAATACAATAAAGACAGAAATGTCACTCAATGCTCTGGGGCTCACCCTTGGTGCTTGGTCCCCAACATTACTGCCTATGGCTATATTTATTATTGTAATGTTCTATTATTATGTAATTATTATTTTATGACTCCTAAATGAAAAAATTGATTACAAATGATAGTTATATTATCAAGTTAGCCAAACTCAAGTCCTGGAGGGCTGCATTGTCTTTGTGGTTTCCTTTCAACAAAAGCAACTTTATGAGGTGTGTGAACTCCAGCCAGCAACTTCACGCACACTAAAGCCATAAAGCATATGCTGGCATCCATGACTGGAGTCTGACACCTCTGGTCTGGTTAAGTCTAAGAGATCACTCATATATTGACAGGTGCTGATGTGCGTTTTCACATTTAATTGTATTTTTGAGGAGCACCTATTGCTTACTGCTTCTGACCTGATACTGTAGATCAGTTTATATAGCCTATACAAAACCTTCCAAATGTCTGTTTATTACCAGAAAGTTCAGCTTCATTTTTAGTACAATAGTTTTCTATGTTTATATTCATGCTCCAAAAACGATATCAAATTCTACATTTATGTTTGTATAAATTCTTCCTTTGATAATAAGACACATCTGAATTGTGCGTTTCAGTAACTGTAAATTGCGATCAAAAAGAATGATGTTTCTCTTTGTTAATAAAAAAAAAGCTCTTTTACAAGGGCAAATCCCTGAACGCACGAGCTGCTTTCTCAACCGCACATGCTAGTGATTATCGGAAGAGAAGTGTGCATGTGATGGGGAGTCTTCTGTTTTTTCATTGGTCTGTCGGAACCACAAGGTCGGTTGTCGTGCTGTTTGGGTGCAGCGGCTGTAAAAATGGCAGCTGATACAGGGAGATACAAAAGTGCTGTGGGTAAAAGCAAGGATCCTTCGGGATTGCTCATCTCCGTTATCAGGTATGAAGGACGAGTCGTTAAGGAAGGATTGAAGTGCATCATTCTTGATGTTTGAGAGAGCCACATATTATCTATTTACGTTTAATACGCTGTGTTGTCGCCCGGATTTAGAATCACATCCTGTTGTGTCCAGCATTTTTGCCTAGGAACACCCATTTCTAGCTAGCTAGCTAACTAATGAAGATGAAATGGAAACGCAACACCTAGATGCATAATCCACTTACAGTTAGTTTAGCTAAATGCCGGGTAGTTATTAGCTACAGTATTTGTCACCGTCATGTTGAAATGCGGAATGCGAAGTAGCAAAGCACTTTAGTTTGGTTGCTAACTTAGCTTGCTAAAAGGCTTGTGTAATGAACATGAATTAACTGAAACGAGGAAACTCTGGTTTCTATTTTATTTCTGAAACGCGGTATTAAATGTGAAGCTGAGCTCGTATTTTTTAAAAATTTATTTTCCACTTGTGAGTTCTAAGAGTGAAGTACAATCGTAGGACTTCGTAGTAGATCCGTGCATTCCATGTTCCTCCTATTTTAAGAACTTTTTATTACTTGCCCAGAGTTTGTATTTCGTTGCTGACAGAATTGTAATGTCTTATTTTGCCTTGAGGACGCCAGTGTGTTGTAGCGTGAAATTGCATGTGTGCTGTTAATTTCAGCGTCTGCTGCTCTCTTTCCACATCCTGCTCTGAGCTGCAGCCTCAGAGCAGATTCTCCCCGTGCGTGTTGTCATTGGCCATCTGATTGGTTAATTCTCTGAGGATATAAACTGGGTCCTTGAATGTAGTCCCCCTGCTACAGCAGTTCCATTATTCTCTGCTTGGCGTCAAAAAATGAAGAGATGGTGTTATACCACCCCCCCCCCCCACCCAAAAAAAAAAGAAACAAACAAAAAGAAAACCTCGGGTATCCTCATCAAGTATAATATTGATGTTTGTACGTGGTCTCAAAAGATTTTATAAAATTGGAATATTTTGTGTCGCCATTGTGTTGGTATGATCAGCCCATCATATAGGCCTAGTAGCTGTTAATAAAGACACAATGAATGTTGGAGAAATGTTTGCTCCAACTGAGAGTTCAGGGGAGTAATCTCACTTGGTAACAGTCAACACTGGTGACCAGGTACCTCGTTGGGTGCACTCCAGTCCTTGGTGGATGTGTTTCTCTTGTTCTTGTAGTTTTTTCTACTCTAGCTGTTGCTACTGTTGATGCTGTCTGCATTCTTGGTGACTCACTTTGTGATTATAATGTGTGCAAAAATAAGTTCTCTTCTACTGACTTGTCAGAACAGTCGCCCTTCTGTGAATCATCAGGCGATATAACCATCTCATTCTGCTCTTCTCTTCAGCTCGGCTTTGTCTTAGATACTGATTGTTTGCTAAAAAAAAACCATTAGAACCTGTAATTTATTATATCATGCTTTTCACATTTTAGAGTAGACAACTTTTCACCAGTTAAAGTTAAAAAATGTTGAAGTTGGTACTCTTAGTTTGCAAGTTGTACAAGGTGTTAATTGTATTAAGTTGAGGTGGATAACAAAAGAATAATCTGACAGTTAACTTTTGCACTGAACAAGGTGCTAAACTGAAGCTGACTCTGTAGCTCTATTTGAATGTAAAGGGTTTTGAACATATATTTGCAACTGAATGTCTCATCTTTTGAAAAATATAATTTTTCCTTCTCCCTTTGCATACTGTCCAACTGTCCATTAAGTTTTAAGTGGAATCTGCCATTGCCTGAATGATGCACGGTAAATCTGCAGCCATGATTGGTCATATTTTGGCAGGGTATAAAAACAACGCCAGCCACCAGCCAAATGCTGGTAACATTTTGATTGTGGCCGGTAATATTTTCTACTCTACTTTGTCAGGTAGCCAACCGGGTTGGGTTATGTTTTAAAAGGTAATGTGGTTGGTGAAGTGTTGAACATGACTGCTGATTATTTCTGATCCAAAAGCCACTGTGGCCAGGGGGTGAAAACGTAGAATTCACGGTCAGGTTTGGCGTGCGCTTCGATCCCGCCCCGCAGGACCCTGTCGAGCAGCGATGACGTCCACGACCGTGAGACGGAGAAGGGGCGGCTGGAGGAGGCGTACGAGAACTGCGACCGCGCCCTGGACGAGCAGATCGTCCAGCACTACACCGAGCTGACCACCGCCATCCGCACCTACCAGAGCATCACCGAGCGCATCACCAGCTCCCGAAACAAGATCAAGCAGGTGAGGAACGTCTACGCCCCGCACCCTCGGAATCTAAAACGACAGGTCAAGGACGTCTACGTCCGTGCCCTCAGAAACGTCTGCAACAAGGTAAAAACGTCTCAGCTCAAACCTACCAGAGCAGAACCTAACTCCAAAGACCACAGTATGACACTTTTCACAAACAACCAGGCAGCACCCAGAGGATGGCTCAGAGTCTTGGTGTTTCGCGACCTGAGGAGGCATAAAGCAGGCTGGTACAGTCCTGGTACAGTCCTGGTACAGCCAGCCAGCTGGACGTAGCGCTAACCTATCACACAGTACATCTGAGGGACGCTTGCCGTACAGGAGGCCTCTGACAGGCCATAGGGAAGTGTAATTCTGAAGCACACTGCCATCACTTTCTGGCTCGGTCATGTTGTCATCTTTACTTTGAAGCGGAGTTCTTTGGCAGCAAAAACAGTGCTTGACACAGCTCTGTTCTCTTTGTTCCGCCTTGACGGCGCGAGTTCATTTTCGGCCTTGCGTGAGCGAGATCGCATTACCCCGAGAGGCTGTGTGAATAAGCGTCGCGGTTTGCAGCGCAAGCTGAGCATGAACGTCGGGATTGATGTTTTGTCGGAGAAAGAAAAGGGAATGGAAAAAATGGCATTCAAAATGCTAAACAACCACTACGCCCTGCGTAGAATCCTCCATCCGAGAGGGGAAATTTCACATCATTTACAAACCGTCTGACACTTTCGCCCGAGTGCTGCTTTTCTCTCTCTCCCCCACTCATTTTGAAATTAGACTTGGTGATGGAGTACCCTGCCTGCCATAGCACAGCCTGAGTATTGCTGGAGTATTGGAAAGATCCATTAGTTTTGTTGGACATTTTTTGGTTGAACTTGGATGGAGTTTTAAAAAAACGGTCTCCCGGTGTTTGATAGAAAAAGTGCTTCCAGCTCTTTTGGAGCAATGCGTTTTCATGCCCGCTTAAAATGCCATTCTTCTGAGGACGCCTCATGTTCTGTCTTTGCACAATGCAATTTTAACATTATCTTTCTTTAAGGGACAGCAGACAGTCTGCCTGCCCTTCTTATCTTTTATCACTTTATTCAGACGGGGAGAAAGCGGAGAGCGCGCGGATAGAGGAGGGATCACGGCGTAGAAAGGGCTGTGGGGGGTGATCAAACCCCCGGCCGTGCGGAGGGGCTATGGGGGGGGGGGGGGTCGCATGTGACCTGAGAGTCTGCCGGCCTGCGGACTGCACCACACGTCTCGCTACAGCTTCAGATTTAAATCACTATAAACTGTAATTAACTGTAAACTATAGATATGAATAAGTTGGTCTCCTGGGTAACAGGTGGCTGGTGAAGGTGCTTGCTGGGAGAGCAGTAGAGGTGACTGGTTCCTGGGCTGAGTCATCAAGTCTGGAGCAGAAGGACTCTGAAGACTTTGTCCTGTCGGGTGTAGGGCTTATTGTATGATATTACATTACACTATCTTGCAGTACAGTACATTACAGTACATTACACTACATTACAGGGTGATTGCACAGAAGGAGCAAACAGGCTTCAGCAGCAGTGACTGTTGCTTGGAGGCGGTGGCAATTCTCAAGGCGCATTCCGGGGGTTTCCATTTAGGGGGTGGGAGGTGGGTGTAAAATGGGAAATGGGAAATGCTTTTTTAAAACGGTGCCTCATTTATACCAGTTTCCCATTTTGGCCAAAGGTTAGGATGTGGAGCCGTCCAAATGTCACGTTCATTATCCTGGTCTCCAGGGGGCGCACTCTGCGTCTGGGTCTCGTGAAGGTCGCCCCTGGCACTCCAGGCTCTGCAGCAGTTGGACGCAGTCTCAGGCTCTCCTCTCCTTTCTCCTTTCCTTCCACCCAGTCCAGCGACCTTCAGCAGAGTCCTGTCTGATCGGTTATTAGAGCCATTATAGTCAGATATAGTCATGGTTGAGTCAGAACTTAGAGTGCTAGCTTGGGTTAAGGTGCCTTCTTGTTCTAGTGCAGGGCTGCCCAACCCTGTTCCTGGAGATCTACCATCCTGTAGGATCTCATTCCAACCCTAATTTACCTGATTCTCCTAGCAGCTCAATGAGATCTCTAGCTGTTGAATGAGGTGTGCTTTGTTAGGGTTGGAGTGAAAACCTACAGAACGATAGATCTCCAGGAACAGGATTGGGCAGCCCTGGTCTAGCGCATGGCTGACCCCCATGGTCCGGGATCGGATCGGTGCTCACTGTGGCTGGAGGCCCTGCTGGGCGGTTGTATGGTTGGCGGGAGCGTCAGGCAGGGTCAGGGAGGGTTCAGTTGACGGGGATCTGCGTCTTGCCGTTCTTTAGTGCCCCCCCCCCCCCCCCAGTCGATGGGGCACCTGCCGTTCCGCCCGTTAGGCTGCTCGTAAAGTGCTAAATGAACCGTGTAGCTGGCAGGGACGTCGTGTTTGCTTGATGACGAGGCTTCAGGACGAGGAGATGATCTGCTGACTGGCGTTTCGCTGAACGTAAGTGTCCGTGCGAGCCAAGAGCGATGCCCAGCGCAGACGGAGCGGGTCGAAAATGTGCACTCCAATCGCAGTGTTCCTGTATTGATTGGCATTCGTACAAGCCAATTAAAACAGAATTACAAATGACTTTCTTGACCCAGTTTTATAGAGTTCTCCAGTTTTTTTTCTTTCTTTTTTTTTTTTAACTGCTCAGATATTTCAGACAGTCAGCAAGTGTTCAGCCATTTTCTTTGCTGCAAATAAAATTATGCCATGTTTTGTAGGTGGTGCAAATGAAATGGACAGTTGAATAGCGTAACTGTAAAATGAAATCTGAAACTGTACTTAGGGGCTGTTGGGTGGCTCATCCTGTTAAGGTGCTGCCAGGCTGGTCAGCTGACCGACCTGACCCTGCCAGCTGGCAACCCACTGCGGCGTCTTCCGGCTGGTTGCGCGCGCGAGTCCGACGCGCCGACTGCGGCGTGGTGAAAAACCGCCGCTGACATCACACGCCTGAGAGGAGCGCTCATGCCTGTCTATGCTCTCCAGAACCATCAGTGCCGGCATGAAACCGGAATTATCTACGGATAACAAACCTGATGCCTTATTGTTGGTCTTGAGCTTGGGTCAGCGTTTCTCGACAAACGCAGTTAAACTTCTGCAACGGCGCCTATTTTGAAGAGATAATGGAGCGTCTTCATTGAAGGCTGCCATTTACGGACAGTTACTCGCGATTTACCGAATTTTGGATGCGTTGACCGAAAAAGTAAGTTGTCCATCACTCTGACGGACAAGAAATGAATCGTGACCAATGACTCGACCGTGAGTTTCAACCAGTAGTAATGACAAAATGCAGACTGTACTGACGCTTACTAGAGAGCTTGTATGTGCCACTTGCCTCCTCGAAGAAGAATGCTAGTATCTCCTGCTGCCCCTCTGTCTGTCCTCCTAAATGTGGCGGTTTAGCAGAACTGCCTGTCCTGTGCGGTCAGTGGGGCGAGAGAGGCCCAGAGTGAGTAACTCTCTCTCTCTCTCTCTCTCTCTCTCTCTCTCTCTGCAGGTGAAGGAGAACCTGCTGTCCTGTAAGATGTTGCTCCACTGTAAGAGGGACGAGCTGAGGAAGCTGTGGATCGAGGGCATCGAGCACAAGCACGTGCTCAACCTGCTGGACGAGATCGAGAACATCAAGCAGGTCCCGCAGAAGCTGGAGGCCTGCATGTCCAGCAAGCACTACCTACACGCCACAGACATGCTGGTGAGAGAGAGTGTGAGAGAGTGTGTGTCTGTGTGTGAGTGTGAGAGTGTGTGTGTGTGTGCGTTAGTGTGTGTACATGCAGGAACGTCAGCAGCATTGCCCACCATGATAACCCATGCGATACGTTTGTGTGTGTTTGTCGGTCTAACTGGGAAATGCGCCCCACCCACCACTGAAGCCCCCTCCGCCTAATGAATTGTGATGCATTAAAACATTCCCTGTACTGGGCCCGCTCACCGTGCGCATTGCGCCCCCCCCCCCCAAATGTTATCTCTGTTCGGCGCTCAGATTAATTGATGTAATTCTGACAGTGTTGCATGCTTCAGGTCTCTGCATTTAAATTGAAATTATGATTCCCTCCTTTGTGCTGATTTGACGGCGAAAGATGGAGCTGGTTACCGGTCTCATTATCGCCCCGGCAACACTCCACCTGCTCCTGCTAATGCAGGAAGATCCACTCGGCGGGGACGGGGGGGTGGGGGAATTACTGCCGCTACTGCCCCCCCCCCCCGACGAGGTGACCTGTTGGGGAGCGGCGTGGAGTTTCGCCCGGCATTAAACAAGAGCGGCGGTGGAGAGATTATTCCGATCCGGGGCCAAGATTATTGGGTCGTGAATATTTAATGCGCCGCGCGTGCGTTTGCGCGGGCGCCTGTGATTGGCTGCCTGTGATTGGCTGCCGTCGATCGGCTGCGTTTGCGTGTAACGGACACACAGCGCTACCCCGTATCGCGGCTCGCTAGCCGCTGTCTGCGTTCGACACGCCTCGCGTTTCCCTGTAGGAAACGTGTGTTTATGTTTCGCACGTACGTGAACGCCGCGTGTAACCGCTCCGAGCGTTGCCTGTAATCCCAGTCGAGCTCCCTCTTAATTAATTCGCAGGTATTCTTATTTTAGAGCGCGTCTCGTAACGCCGCGCGGGGGAACCGGCACGAACGCTCAAATTGATTTTCCTCTGGTTATTGACACGTATGAGGATTCAGGCCTAAATTAGATATCCCTGGCAGTGCAGAGAAGTGTGCTTTATTGCCTGTTAACGTCACACACAGAAAAAGACGGTCAAAGACACTTATTTATGCACACGCGTGCTCACACACACATGCTCACACACACACACACACACACGCACACGCGTGCTCACACACACACACACACACACACACACAGCTGTGGTTTGAACATGATGATAAATCACAGGTGTGATTTGAGCAGGAAGAGGGAGATCGTTTTTGCTCTAAGCACTTCTGGGCCGTGATGGATGGAAAGGTTAAAGATACAGGAGGCTGGACGCCATGTCCGTGTCTTCAGGGGAAAAGGTTGAGCTGCTTCATCCCGTCTGTCTTTCTCATGCTGTCTTTCCGTCTCTCTTCCCTCTCTCTAACTTTTTAACTCTCTCTCGCTCCTTCTTTTTTACTCTCCTTTCTTTTCCCGTTCCCCCATTCTCCCTCCTCATTGTAAATAACCCATCACTCAGTACTGCACTGGTCTGTCAGCTGGGTTCTCTCTCTCTCTCTCCCTCCCTCCCCCTCCCTCCCTCCCTCCCTCCCCCTCTCTCTCCCTCCCTCCCCTCCCTCCCCCTCCCTCCCTCCCTCTCGGCCGCAGTGAGGGAGGCCCAGGAGAGCTCGCCGAACACACCGCAGAGACGAGAGTGACAAACTGTCAAAAACAAAGTTTCACACTAGCTTGAGCGCTGTGCTGCCCCTAACCTGGACACACACACACACACATACACACACCCGCACGCACACACACATACAAACAAACACACATGCACACACACATATGCACACACCCGCACACAAACACATGTGCACACACATATGTGCGCACACACACACGCACACACTCGCCTGGCGCTCTGGGCTTACCCAGCTGAAGGGGGCTGATGAGGGGTCTCTAATGTGCAGGAGGCTTCATTTCCCTGATTAGTCTGACAGCATGGGCTCCCTAACGATGTTAACCAACCCATCGTCCCTCGTCCTGCCTGGCTGGTAATGAGATACACGCGCGCACACACACACACCCACGCGCACACACACACACACGCGCACACACACACCCACGCGCACGCACACACACACACACGCACGCACGCGCGCGCACACACAAACGCGCACACACACGCGCCACACTTATTTCATTAGCGCTGGGACTTGGGATGATGTATCGCATTAGCGCGTTTCGCGGCTATAATGCTCACCTCATTTGCATCTGCACACACTTGACCCTTAACCCCCCCACCACCTCCCGCGACCCCCTTTGCCCCCCCCCCCCCTTCCTCGGCCACAGAGACGCAACAAGAAGCTGACATGGCTCTCTAGAGCACCGTCATTTGGTTATTAGTACCGTCTAATAGAAAAAAAAGAATCATTTACTGCCATAAAGATTTATTAAATGTAAACATGGCGGCTAATAATGGAACGCGAGAGAGTCGAGCTTTGCTAGCGAGGCTAATGTTCTGAGGAGAGGGGCTCTTCGCTGGGCAGCTGTTGTCAGCGCTTCTTTTTTTGTTGTTAAGGAGCCTGTTGCTATGGTGATAAGAAGCCCAGTGTGTGCTGGGAGCAGAGGGCAGTTCTCTGGGTGAGCGTTGGCGGCGCCTGGTCGGAGTTTCACACGTGCGTGTGTGTGTGTGTGAGCGTTTTGAATAATTTGGGCAATTTAGCGACTTGCCAGTAGCCTTTGCGTCGTCCCTCAGGGTCTCTTTGCGTTGCGGTCGTCCGGCCTCTCTCTCTATGACCGTGAGCGCCTGCGAGCGAGCTCGGAGGTGGGCTCATAATGAAGTGCTTCGCTGGAAGAAACCCGTCGGTGCAAATCTGCCCAGAGCTCAGGTTCATAAACTCCCAATTATTCCTCGGTGTGGGAGGTTTTATTTGTGTGCCTGATACGTCATGTGACGTGCCGCCCGTACAGTAAAATTATGCGGCGTTATTTATGGTATTTATTAATCCTCCGATCAGATTCCACTTGTTCCCCTCTGGGGTTTTTTTAAAGCCTGTTGATACTACGTTGTGTCCCCAGGTCTCTGCGGTGGAGTCGCTGGAGGGCCCCCTCCTGCAGGTGGAAGGACTGAGCGACCTGCGTCTGGAGCTCCACAGCAAGAAGCTCAACATCCACGTGGTGCTGATCGACGAGCTGCACCGCCACCTCTACATCAAGTCCACCAGCCGCGTGGGCCACAAGGGCAAGGACAAGGACAGAGGCCGGCACGTAGGGTGAGCCGCCCCGCCCATTCAGTATACACTGTTTACACAGGGCGCCTGGGCTACCTGCAGCACACGCAAAACCAGTAACATGACCAGTGATTGGTCGCGGTGTTTGTTTTGCACCAATCATCGGTTGTGTTATTAGTTTTGTGTGTACTCGGAGGTTTTGCGCATGCTGACGGTCTCAGTAAATCAGGAGTATGTGTGAGGACGTAATTCTCCAGAGTTTAATGACCAACAGCGCCAGACCTGGCTAACGACACGTCCATCACTCAGTCTCTAATTTAAGTTCATTATGCTAACCAAGAGGACAGGTACTCCTCCCTGGAATTATTCGCAATTACCAACTGTCATTTTAAACCGAACGTGGCACACCGCCAGTACAGAACACGCGTGTGAGTGACGCGGTCTGAAAAACAGGTGGGGGGGGGGAGGGGGGGTAGCAACGGCGCTAACGTATTCATTTCATCTGGGCCCTCATTACGCGCTTTACTTCCCGAAGATACTCGGCACCTAGACTTCCGCCGCGCGCATTAAATTAGTTTGAGGAGTACATTAACGCACGCTAATGGCGGCTTGATCACTTCCCATAACGCTCTGCTTTGATGGAGCGAAATTGCGGAGCCGCAGTCCATTATGAAGCCATTTAGACTGACTCAGCCAGTAATGACTGGTCCAGATTTCGCCGAGCGAAGTTTTGGAAGAAACTCAAAATGGTGTTGTCCTCCGAAGCGGATTCAGCCAACCACGTGGGAGGGAGTGAGCGGTCAGATTTTACCCAGGATCCACTGCTGTAGGACTTGATGATGAATGATGGGCGAAAGGCTGAGGAGGGAGGGTGACTGTGTGTTGTTTTTTTCAGCCGTGGAGCAACCCCATCAGTAAATCCCCACTTCTCCCTGCCTTGGGAGTCAGTTACATGGCTGGGCTTTTAGCATTCACTGATATTATTCTGCTTTTTAAAGATTTGGAGGCTGGCCTTGCCGGCCCTCTTTCTGTTCAACAGGAGTAATTCGCCCAGGGGATGAGGGCGAGAGAGGCTCGATTCATAATGACCGTTTTCCCTGGACGGCCATCGGAGGTTATCGACGTCCGAGGGGGAAGCTCGGCCGGCCCACGGCCGCGTCTGTTTACCGCGACCCCGCGCGCTTCGCTCCGGGCCGACGCGAGCCGTGACCTCTCTGCGCTGAAAGTGCTTTTCTGCCCTTTTTATTGCCGTCCCAGACCGCAGGCCCCCATTTCCTGCGTTTCAGTCGCCGTGTCTGCACCCTGCTAATTACCGCTTGGCGCCAGTGTGGAGCGCTCTGTTCTATCCGACGGGGGTAAGAGAGATACAGGCTCCGCCCACATTTGCTGAAGTGGCAGCGTGAAGCCCCTCCCCCCTGCTCGTCTGTGGCTGCAGGTGAAATGGCTTTGCTGTATGTGGTGTTGAGGGAGGCGGAACAGCAGAGTGGCAGCTGGTGTCCTTCCCAGTAATAGCTGTGATGCTGCAGATCCCACAGTTACAGTTACAGCACAGAGCACTGCGGAGTCCCACAGTTACAGTCACAACACAGAGCACTGCGGAGTCCCACAGTTACAGTTACAGCACAGAGCACTGCGGAGTCCCACAGTTACAGTCGCACTGTGCTGCCTCTGCTATGCCGATGCATCACTGCTGATGACTTCTGCCACTTGGACACGATCTCAGAATCAGCCTGAGTCTGCTTCTAAGCACAGTTCCCCTCCCATACGGGCTCCGTGTCACCTCATGATGCCCCTAGTGCAGGATTCAAACGTGCTGCGTGTCATCACGCTCAGTGAATGTGCCCTGTGCACAGCCTCGCACACATTACTGCTATCTGAGACCCCGAGCAGTGGTTTTTGGGATTGGGCCAATCTGTTCCCGCCATGCTTTGAAGGAAGCGTAGTTCTGAGGGGGTGCCAGTGCTCTAGAGCCCCCCGGAGGAAGACGCAGACCCGAACGCGGAAGAACCTTCTGCGGGGAACATTGTTCCAGTAAAGTAATGGCTTCTTTAAAGCCACATTATTTTTATTGCATTGTTGTTTTTGTGAGCATACAACATTTTCAATTATGTGAAACTAGTAAAATTCTATTTAATGTTCTGTTAATTTGTTTTTGCAGTAATAATGTTTTGTTTATTTGTGCAACTACCCAGTTACCATGGAAGTATGGCTGAAATTATTACAAGGAAATGTAGAGATCTTTTCATACACAGATTGCAATAGAAACTGAGAAAGTTTTCTATTCGCGTAGGCTATATGCCATTTTGTCATGCAACCCTTGAATGAAAATACCGAATTAAAGCATAGATCAAAAAGTTAATATTTCAGAGTAATGAAAATGTTTCATAGAGATTTTTTTTCTGAATCTGATTTCAAATATATTACTTCACCCAGCTGGTGAAATGTACAAATGAGTATTACATATTTCCCCTGAGGAATATCCCATTTCCTGACCTGGTGATATTTAATACTGTATATACATGCATGTTGGAAAATAATTGGCATCCGGCATAAAGATGAACAAGAAATGGTGTATAATAAACAGGGGGGAGCTGTATTTCTTTCTAAGAAAGCTGCTCAGGGAAAAAAAAAGGATTTTTAACAAGTGATCATAGTTTCCAAAAAGCCAGATGTCAATTATTACTGCTGCCAAATATTCTTATATATTCTTACGTACTTTTTAAAAGTTAGTCTCTGTTGTCGCTGGGTTGTGACCTTCCATGACTTCCTGTTTCTCTCGGGTAGGAAAGTGGGGTGAAACGTGTGAAATCCATTTTTCATTCATCAACGTGCTGAAAGAGAGCGCTCATAAGGGAAAAGAGACAAGTGATTGTTGACCCACATAAAAGAGATTAAGATTTCTGCGCGTGTTTTAAGCATCTTGACCCTCGACGTGCCCTTGAAGCAAGGCGTTAAATCTTCCATAAAATGCCCAGCTATATAAATTGACAGTAGGTAAAAATGTATGCATTGAAAGGTACTCAGTGCAATCCCATCTGCTCAGCAAACAATAATATTGATTTACCATGATTATACTGCACTGGTTTTTCACCTCTTGACTGATGAATTCCCTGATCAGCATCGCGACAACACCGTGGAGACTTCGCACTTAGGGCCTGATTTACTAAGACTTGTATGTTTTATGTGCAAAACTTATAGTACAAGCAGAACTAATGACTTATATTTTTGTTTCGGACCAATGATTGGTGCCAAACAAATACCACGACCAATCGTTGGTTGTGTTATTAGTTTTGCGTGTGCTAAAGGTCCTCAGTAAATCACTCCTGATGTTTAAGGCTGATGGCGATGCCCCTCGTTCTCTCTCCCTTTCCCGCCTCGCAGCTCGGGGGCCAAGGAGACGGCGGGCCTCCCCCTGCTGGACGTGGGCACCCTCTCCACCCCCCCTCGCAAGTTCACCGACTCCTCCCAGTTCAGCACCCCCGGGAGCTCCAGCAGTAAGTCCCCCCCCCCCGTCCGTTCGTCCGTCGCCCTCGCCCCTAAGAGGGAGCCAAAGGAATGTTAATCGCGTGCCGCCGGTCCACCGCGGCCCCCTGGGTAAACGGGGCGGCACTCCGGCCGCCGTAGTCGCGGTTTCCATGCCGATCCTACCCTGCGATCGGCAAAGCTCATTTCACTCCGCGCCCGTCCTCTCCCATGTCTGATGCAGAGACTACATTACTTACATACATTACAGGCATTTACAGACGTCTTATCTGAGCAACGTACACGTGCATGTCAATGCAAGGTGCAAGAAACCTAGTGAAGTAGATTGTAGTGCCAGAGGACCACATCGACGACTCAACCTGTGACGGTGGGGTAGACTGGCACCAATAATACCTGAACACTACGTGTGAAAAAAACATCTGTGGGTAGCACAAGCAGCTGTTATATTACTGAGCACTCTTACAGTTGTATTGCAGATGATATGCTCATTAAAGTATCGCTCTTTTTCCATAAGATGTGTGATGCATTAATTAATATCCAGGGGCGAGTGGCCCTGTCCCTTCAGGTGAGTTCTCTGTGGCAGTGAGAGGCGGTTCAGCTCTTTGTTGTTTATTTGATTTCCACCCCGCGCGCTCCCTCCAGGGAACCGTTCTCCGAGCGAAATAGAATTCAGGAAAATTAATGACGTTGCGCCCCCATCGCCCCCCCGCCTTGTCAGAGCTGTCTGCCAGTCCTCCAGAGATCGCCGCCGCCGCCGCCCCCGCCATCGCCGCCCCCTCCTTCGGCGAACCTCTTACCGTATTAGTCCGCCCTTAATTATTCCTGCGCGTGTGGAATTTTAACAAAACGGGCGCAAAACGTTCGCCTTGGCTAATAAAAGCCCGGCGCTAATTGCTGTTTTTCCCCCCGCTTTGTGTGAAAAGCTTGCGGTTAGCGGCCACCGGGCCTAAATGCCACCCCGTGGCATCGAAGCCCAACGTGTTTTTTTTTTTTTTTCCTCTTCTCCCGTCGGTTGTTGGAGAGTCGTTCTCGTTTTTTTTTTTAAAGTGCAGCTTTGGCTAATGGCCTGGGAGCACTTCATTCATCGCCCGTAATTGTGGTAATTATTGCGCGGGAGCCGCGGCTGAAAAAGCGAAGTCCATTAACTCGCCATAAACATTAGCTCCTTTGTGGCCGCGCTCGTTCGGGGCGGGACGGGGGCCGCGCGTCAGATTAACATTAGATCAGTGCCGCGTGTCGCTGGGGTTGACCCGCGGCGCTAAGCGTATGCTGCACCCCCCCCCCCCCTCCCCGAATCAGAGGCCGCGCGTATAGATGAAGATTTCAGAGCTCCGCTTACAGGGGGGCGGGGACCGTGGCTAGTGACTTTTAATTTGGAAAGTAAAGCATTAGGGATGACCGAAGGCGCTGGAGGTGCTGAGAGTAATGGGGATGGTCGCTGTGGTGTAGTACTCGACTGTTGTGTTGCTGATGATGATCGTCACGGTGAGGTTGCTGCAGGAACTGGAGCTGCTGGAGATGATGGTTTGTTGCCACAGTAATGGGGACGTTGTTGCATCGCTGCAGCAGCGGGTGGTGATGGTCCTGCTGGTTGTCATGGAGATGGTGATTTATTTATTTAATTAATTTTTTTATGCATTGCGGGAGCCACAGGAGGTGATGATGATGATGATGCCAATTAAAGCAGAGGCCATTTATACACAAGTCAATAGTTATCGACAACTTGTTTAATTAAATATTAATATTTGTGTGTCATAAATTATTTTCAGAATAAACAACCTGCACACAAGTCACTGCACATGGTAGTCCATTCTGGCAGAAGTAGCGAGCTAGTCTGCTGTTTCACCTGAGAAGGGCAATGGTGAAAAGCACTGACCTGTAAAAACTAGTGAAATGCAGCTAGCCACATCGGCGTCAGGCTGTTTATAAAATGAAGCCTGGGTGATTGGTTTGGTGCAAAAACCAGTGCCCTCATTTTAATTATGGACAATTAAATTAGCTCATGCTTCCAAACTATTCGCTCTGTCTGTATCATGCATTCCCTTCGCTCTGAGTTTCTCCTGCCTCAGCTCACAACTTTGTTTCATCCTTTTTCCTGATTGGCTGAGCTAGTAAACTGGCCTGAGGAATGCATGAACAGGAGCATATGGATCATGGACTGGACGTGCAAGTTTAAAAATACATTTTTGTATTTTTCCAAGCGCAAATGTGTTTGTTTTATTTCATTATTTCGTCATATTTATTTATTTATTTTCCAACGGTGCCGCAGCGTTGTTCCAGATGGTCACGGGCCAAATTGAGCCCCTGCCCGAGCCTTGGCGCTGACAGTTGTCATGGGGACGGTGGTTTTTTTGTTTTTGCAGTGCGGGAGCTGCAGGAGATGAGGGAGGACCTGGAGGTGGACCCGGAGGAGAACAGCGGGGAGTTCATGGGCATCCTCATCAAGGGCCTGGCCAAGCTGAAGAAGATTCCGGAAACCATCAAAGCCATCCTGGAGCGCCTGGAGCCCGAGCTGAAGCAGATCGTCAAGAGGTCCACCACTCAGATCGCCGACCACGCCTACCAGCGAGGGGAAAGCCTGTCCCAGGATAACCAGCCCAGGTCGGCCATGGGGTCCCATGGGGAGGGCAGGGGGAGCTAAGGGAGGGTTCTTTAACTCTGTTTTGGGTGAATGTTATTGTCTTATGTGAAAACTTTAACTTTATGCTTTAATTTCTGCCTGTTCAGCGTTCTTTAGATTCTTCTGTACAAATCCGATTGTGTACTTGTATAAAAAGCAGAATTAATAGTAGCTCAACAGATACAATGGATTATGATGAAAGCAGAAAGTACGTCAGATCAGACACATTTCAATGAGCAAGAGCTCGGATAAGCATGTGCTCTCCAAACCAGAGGATGGCAAGTCACTGCTGGGTTCTCCAGGTAAGCGCTCACAGACGTTGACCCGGGGAAGCCTGAAACTTCTGTGTAGCTTTCACAGACAGACTGTGAGTCCCTGTCGTGAAGGAGTCGCTGGTGTGCAGTTAAGGCACACACGTCCCGCCCTCCCTCCCTGGGTAACACCACAGCCAATTACACGCCACCCACAGCCGTTGCCGGGACGATCTGAATTCGGCACCAGGCTGTGCTGAATTTAATAACCAATTATAAACCGTTATTTTTAAAAAATGCTAAAAATGCATCCGTGTAATTTTTGCAAGTAGCCGCAGCCAGGTTTTTTGCGATTAATTATTCTTGGAAAAAGGACTCTTGCTCTGTACATTTACTTTGATTATCATCCACTGTTTTGGTATCACGATTTCAACACCTTGGTGTAAAAAGAAACCTCCAAATGATGATATTCAAAGGTTACAGCCTGTTTCTTTTTGAATCAGAAGTAAAGGAAGAGAATAAAAGCAAAATAATGAGAGAGCACTTTAGAGAGCAATTACTCTGTACCAGACCAATCTTTCTTCCCTGGCTTCACACTACACGCTTTTATCTCATCTTCAGGCTTCCCTCCTGTGAGTGGAGGCATGTAAATGCTAAGGCGGGCTGTCAGACTTGGCTGCTCTCAGAGGGGGATTGTGGGTACGCTGGAAGCATCAGACCCAGTGTGAATCAGTCGAAACAGGAACACCCGTGCGATTCTAAAACTGCACCTGGCCATTAGCGGGAAGTTAGCAAGTCTCTCCTGTCCGTCGCGAGCTGTCATGCCGTAGGAACGCGGACGCACTCGCGAGCGCGCACGCGCACACCCGAATTCAAGACTTTACAGATAAAAGTTAAGTCTGTGCCGTAGTCGCTGTAGCTTGTTTTCTGCTAACCTTTTTTTTGCATTACCTCAGCATAAAAGGCCAAACATGTAAATAGTTCTCTGTTTCACCATCTTTCATTTCTGTTTTTAAGCTGAGTGTGCACGTGTGTAGATCTGTGTGTATGCACGTGTACATGTGTGCATTGGTGCAAGTCTTTTTTTTTTTTGGTGCAAAAGTTAATGTAGGAGACCGTTGCTATGGTAACATCTTCACAGATAGGGAGGCAGTCTTGCATAATGCAGATGAAAGATTGTGCCGCTGAGATGGCACAGCGGAGGTGATAAGAGAATTTCATAGACCCTTTGTCCTTTTAAGCATTTCCAGTATTGATTTCACTGTCACTTTTCGGCTTTATATGTGAAGATATAGATCTGCGATTCACACGGCTGAGTCTGGGACTGTGTTTGTCACTAACTGTCCTAGCTTTTTGTAGATGTAGGAATTTTGCATGTGTTATAGGATTAGAAATGAGCCGTGTAGGCTACACTTTCCTTCTTCAAACCCCTTTCCACCTTCCAAATACATTTTAGGAGAATTTCTAATTCACTCATGAAAACCAGCCTTCCTAGCATTTGAAAATTAGGACCCAGGAAAAATGTCTGGTTATCAAATCAAAACGCCACGAAAGTGTCTGACCCAAGGCTGACGGAGCTTGTGACATTCATCAAATTTGTTTTTAAAAAAAGCATTTGTTTTCCCCAAAACAGCCTTTCGTCTTGGGCCGGTTCGCCCCGCCGGTGTTCTACGTCGAAATCGTTGATTGAAAAAAAAAAGTAAATAAATCCCACAGAGAAATCGGAAGCTGTGAACAGAAGCAGATGGCATTGTTATCACGCTGTCTTTCAGACCGCGCTACGTGTTGCGTCCACTGTTCCTAGCAGTCCGCGGCGTGGGATAAGACCGCAATCAAGAAAGCTAGAATTTGCCTCGTAAAGGAAAAACCGCTCTCCGTTTTTTTTTTTTGAGGAAGTCGCCACAGCAGCCCTGCCTTTCATATATACATTTGACAAATGAGTGGGGGGCAATTACATAGCTTTTAGCGGAATTACGTCTTTGAGAGAGAACTTTTAACGGCTTTCTCGAGAGGTTAGACGTGCCCTAATTGGAATGCGGGAGTTACAGCTGCCGTTACCATAGAGCTCGCAGCTTTTTATCTGGAGCTTTTAAGCCTTGTTAAGTTGGCGTAATTATTCTCTCTTGTTGGGGAAAACATCGTCGCTGAAATTTTCTTGCAAGTTCTCCTCTATGAGAAAACTCAACAGCCTGTAGACAGCTGACGGGGGGGAAAAAGCTGCAGTATTTGTTTGTTTTGTCAAACTGATGACAGGGTCATTTCATATAAATTATTCACAATTTGGAGAGAGAAATGAAACTAAACTAAACAAAAAACGTTCTCACACGACAGCCTTGGGATTTATTATTTTTTTGATACTGTTTATGATGTATCAAAAACTCATGTTCCCGTAAACAGAGGTGAATTAGACAGCGGAGCTTTGCTGTTGATTGTAAATACGCAGCGCCTCGTGAGACAGAAGAGCAGTGTTGTCGATGGTAATTATAGCTTTGTGACACAAAATGGCTGAACTGGTAACTACGTGTTATTTTAAAGGTGGGGCTCCTCTGGTGAGGTCTCATACATGCAGGTGTTTTAGTGTCTGTCTCCCTCATCAGGCAGATCAAACTCTGTCAGACCGCACAGCATTGCCCAAGCCTCAAATACTTAATCCACGTTGCTTCGGCTCTTCTCCATTAGCAAAGTGTTGCGCAGTATACTCACAGACGCGCTCAGACGTTCCCTCAGAGGGAAATGGATTTGCGAGAAATGAATTTTTGGGAGAGTGCTGGAGAGCGAGAGAGAGCGAGAGCGCGAGCCACAACCTCGAAGATTAAAAAACAGGCGGAGCGTCTCAGTACAGGAAGCGCGCCACTCCCGTCTCTCCGGAGCCGACCGCTTCCTTATGTCTGTTTTAGACCCGTCTGCTCCATCAGGGCCCCCACTGGTCTTCATTAAAAACCTCAGCTGGGTGGGCCCAGGTACGACACCACACTTGGTGTGGGTGTGTGAGTTTGTGTGTGTGTGTGTGTGTGTGTGTTTGTGAGTTTGTGTGTGTGTGTGTGTGTGTGTGAGTTTGTAGTTTTTTATTTTATTTTTGCATGTATTTGTGTGTGTGTGGATATGATACACTCACAGGTAGCGGAGCAGCCGGAGGCCCCCCCCCCCCCAGAGTGATGAGGCGTTTGTAGCAGCTCTCCTTTTACAGGAACGCTCTGCGTTCGGGAATCCAGTGACGCGCACGCCCTCCTCGATCAGAATGTTTCACCTAAACCCTCCCACCTCAGCTGCAGACTTTCTTAAGAAGCAGGCTCTCCCTGGCTGTGTTGATGATGTTTTTTCTGTTATCGTCATTTTCCGTGTATCCCGTATTAGGAGGTCAGAATGAGTTGGTCTACTGCAGAAACTTCTCTGCTTGAAGCGGTTTTCCTCACCTCTGCTTGTTGCTGCCCTCTGCAGGCTGCTGCTGGAGCTGCTGGAGCTGCTGTTCGACAAGTTCAACGCGGTGGCGAGCGCCCACAGTGTGGTCCTGGGCCACCTGCAGAAGATCGTGGTGTCCCCCACCGGGCCCCGGGAGGGCATCAAGCTGTACGAGCAGGCGGACGTGTCCGCCAAGATCCAGGCCGTCCTCCAGGTGAGATTCCCGCAACCTCGGTGTGAGAGACTGTCCCCCCCCAATCCTCCCGCCAGACTCTCTGGAGCGGTAACGAGCCTCTCCAGGAGCTTCTGCACGCGAGCGTTTGAGGAACGTTCTGGAAAACGGCTCTTTGCTGATTCCCTCTCCCAGCAGTCTTTATGACCAAACGTTCTGAATAAACGCGCCATTCACTTCCTGCCCTGTTACATAGAAAGATTCGGCTGAATAACGCCTTACTGTTCTCTCGTGCCCTTTTTTTTATTCAGTATTGTTGATCTTCCCCGCCTCATCCATGCAAAAAAAAATGCCAGCAGTCTGCCTTTGTGTGTGTGTGTGTGTAATTTCAGAGCGTTAATTACAGCCCGTTTATTTTGGCGGTTTTGGTTTCTTACCTGACTGTGGTGCGGCGAACAGGTGTTTGTGTGACTCGTGTCAGATCCCAGCGGGTCCGTACTCTAAACACTCGCTCATCTCCAGCTGTCAGCGCGCTACGCTAATGGCGTGTATTTATATATATATATATAGCGTTCGCAAAGATAAAACCACACCAAACTGTAAAACCTCTCGAGCGTTTACTTATCCGCAGCTTTTTTTTTGTTTACGGGCTCGCTTACAGACCTTTTCTTCTGGAAGGAGACGGTGAGTTTGGCTCCGGGGTGGAGCGACTCGATGTGAAGCGGCTCTGCTCTGATTGGTTTAGGCTCGGTTACCGGGGAAAAGAGAAACAAAGCCGTGCAGCGGTACAGCCCTGGGATTTCACTGAAGGATCCAGAGCACCGTTGTCATTTAGCAGCGTTCAGTTGTCAGTTCAGTTTACCCCCTCTTTAATTTGTAGTTGCTCTAGTTGCTCTATTGGGATGTCATTTAAAGGCAATTGAGGTATTGGGATGTAATCTTTCAGCACACTATCATACCCTCTCCTGACCAAAGATGCTTTTTTCCCTGTTTTTTTGTACTTTTTTATCAATAGTTTATTATTATTTTTTTGGCTGGTGCTCTCATCTAGAGGGACTTTCAAGAACATAGTTTTAACTTACCTTTAAAGACCAGGATGGTCAACTAAAAGGCCAGTTCTCCTTGACAGTGTCAGCAGTGTCAAAGTGAATAGGAAATGGAGGAGCTTGTGTAACCGGTAAGATGTCAGGGACAATTTGCAGGCCAGATGTCGAGAGCCATTTTTTCTCCAGGGCATTTTAATGAGAGCAGTGAGTCTAGATTTTGGTGAAACATCTCAGCAGTAGGACTTCACCTTCTAGCGTAGTGTCCCCATCGCTGAGCTGGAACATCGGATTTCACTCGGTCCAGAGAAAAGAGCGCCCTCTATTGGTGCCTCGGCACCTCTTGCACTTGCTCAGGCAGTAATGCTTTGGTATGTGAACGAAGGTCATGTCATGTACTACGGCAGTGACTGTTTCCTTCACGTCTGCCTGTGCAGTTTGCAGGTCCTCTAATTCTTGAATATCAGAGCTCTCGGACAGGAGCCTCCTGTAGAATTAGCATTATCTGTGTTTGGGGAGAAGCGGCTTTAATTAACCGCGCCCGCTGAGCTCCCCCCCGGTTGGCTCCGTGTCCCCCGGCTTCCTGAAGGCGCGCCTCGTGAGGGGGCGAATGAGACTGGGACAGCGGTGTGATTGACAGCTCCGATGCGGGCTGCCTCCCACAGTGGCACAGGCTGCCGTTCGTCTGAATACCAACGACCGAAGGATCTGCTCTGAAATCAGCTGATCGCATTGAGCACGTTCACAGCCTGATATGTGGGGTCCAAGCTTTCCCCAAAAAGTCTCTCTCTCTCACTCTCTCTCTCTCTCTCCTTTCTTTCTCTTTCTCTCCCTCCTCCCTCACCCCAGTTTTCTACTCGTCTTTGGTTTACAACCTGAATACGCTTTTCTTCCTTAATTTTCTTTGAAAGGATCAGTATAGGACAAAAGAGAAAGAGCAAAATAGGAAGAGGCAGGGAGTCTTAATCTTCTTGCTCTGCAGTAAATGCACCAAATTCAGCAGGCCTTTTAAGGACAAAAAAAAACCTGATTTAAAACAGCGCTACTCTTTCATACACTGAAAAGATTAACCAGTTTTAGAGGTCCCAGTGACTGCGACCAAGATGCCACCACAAAGAATAGTCGGTGGTAAGATGTCTGTTTATTTCTCACCATTTATTGTCATCGTTGTACAATTAATACCAGCTCATTTTCTTCCACTCACCCAGAGCTTGTCATATTGCAGGTGTCTGAAATCCATTGTTTTTCTTCCCTTTTTCTAGAAAGTGCTTTTTAATGACATACAAATGAAGTGCCATCACTCTGTGTAAAGAAAAAATAAATAAATGGCGGAGAGTGGAGTGAGAGATGGATTTTGAGATGGATCGAGGGAAACAGACAGAGGAGAGACGGAGAGAGAAAAAGAGAGAGTATGACAGGTTGGAAAGCGGGTTGGAAGCCGTGATGGAGTAAATGGGGTGCTTGTTACTCCATCAGGGGTGCGAGCCCCTCCTGAGTTCTCTGGTCCTGGTACTGCGCCCTCTGGCCGCCCCTCACCCGTATCGCATTTTATTTTTCTCCAGAGCGCTCGGACTGAACCGGGCCTTGCGGTCGACCGGCTGTTTCCAGGGCCACGCGGGGCGTTTAACTGGCCTCCAGTCCGCTGATCGGGGCCTTGCCCTGCGCACGCTAGCCAATGACTACGGCCCGTCTCGTTGACCGCGGAATTGTATGGGTGAAGGACTCCTGATTGGCTGTGTGATGGTGCTATTAGCCAGAAGCTAAAAAGTCGCCGTAGATGCCCGAGCTTTTAGGAACCAGCGGTCTAATGTTTCAAACGCGACCTCTCGGCATTGTGCTTTGTGATCTTACAGCGGCTTCTTCTTTAGAAGCGTCTCATGGCGCTCCGCGCTGTTCTGAAGGACACGGTCTGAACCGCTTAGAGTGATGAGCGGACATTTTAGGTGAAGGTCGTCCAAGGTGTTACCTCTGTCGCGCAACACAAACATGCGTACAAAGACCCCGCCTCCGTCCAGCGTTGGTAGTGAAAGACGTAGCATGAACACCTCGCCTGTGGGGGGCGGGGGCATGTATTGAACTGTGGAGCTTGTGGTTAATTCTTAGTCAGTTACCAGGTTCTGAGCCGTAGAGCCCATGCGTTGCCGAGCCGATGCGTTGCCAAGCCACGGTTGCCAGGGGCGCCCCTATCTCCCGTCACCGCGATGCGAGATAATGTAATCTCTTGATTAGAATACTCATTATGTGAAATGAGCTTTTCTTTTTCAGTCACTCATGTTATTGTTTCCTGCTCGATTTTATCTTTTTGAAAGTGTGTGTTTTTTTTTCCCCCTCCTTTTTTTTTTTTTAAGCGTGGGTGACAAATCGCGCTTGGCAGCGCACGCTTCGCCTGATAATCAGCCGTGTTTAATTCTTTGTTATGGGACTGCTGTTCTGCCCCCCTCACCCCCCCCTTGTTCTCCATACGCAGTGAGACGCGAGCGTGTATGTGGTCTTTTTAAGCCATACTTCTCGGGCACTGTTTTAAGTTCAGCTCAAACATTTCCTCCAACAGGGGTTTGACATATCAGTGAAACGCAATGGTGTTATTGGGGTTGATTTTCACCTGGTGCACTGGTACAGGCATATACATGAAGATCACCTCTCTCACAGGTATAGCAACACGTGCAGCCTGTCTGCTTTCACTGTGTATTTCACCCGATCCTGAAGTTAATTCTTAGTTCAGTCCACAACAATCTGATTTACATTGACAATGAAAATGTGAGACATTGAATCACTCGCGTTAATAACAGTTATATAACAACTTTTGTTCATTTGAAACTGGTGTAAAATAAGTAAGAAAATGTATTAATCATAAAAAAGGCGTAATTGAGAAACAGTGTTAATAATGCAAATTCAAAACAAAGTAACTGGAAAAAATTGATTTTGGGTCTGTTCCAGACCCAAATGAGCCTTAACTCAGAACACAGAAACTTGCATTCAAAGTAAGACAGTCTCCACCCCCTGCTATTACCTCACTTCCTCCCTAATTTACGTCCGCTGGCAGAGTCGGTTTTTTCATTTTGTTAACATAATCCAGTATCGTGAAATATTTTGTCTGGAGGGAGATTTATTGCCTCGTAGAAAACGTGGCGTTTCTGACCACTGCTAGGGATTGCTTGTGAAGGGCCGGGTCAGAGGGGCCGGTATTGGTAATCAATGCGAAGCACGCTTTTGAGTGGATTTACATGTTAAATGAACACCTACTTCCAGCTTTTCCTCGGCGTGATTTATAACGGTTTCTCATTAAAAAGCAATGCCACAGCCCCCGCCCCCCTTGTCACCGGCATCCGCAATGAGGCGTAGGAATCCTTCGCCACGCACAGGCACATTAAATCGAACCTTTGATCCGGTTTGACGCCCCTCTTGGTCAGACTCTATCCGCTTTGATAGGTCCGTTTGATCAGGGCTCTCCCGTCGTCGGGTACGCGTCGGCTGCCCGTAAACCGAGGCGGTTCCTCCGTGGAAATTCGGGTCCTGGTGCCGGAGGGCCCGGGGGGCACGGAGCTGGCTCGCATTAGCGCGCTCTTCGCGGCAGCGCAGGTAGCATCCGGGTTCAGCGCAAACAGCCGCCTGTCAGACGGAGTTACGCTGCTATAATACGCATTTCAGTCGGTTTATTTACGGAAGCCTCGCGCGTTCCTATTGGCCACGGACGAAAAAACGATATTTTTAGCTCAAATCTGGCGGTCTTGATGCTTCTGCGGTAATGTTTTCTTTGATAAGCACTTTAATTAAAATGCATTTTAACATCGTGGCATTATGGCTCGCGAGCATTAATCCTGGAACGCCGAGACCATCGATTTGCCATGCACCGTGTGCAGCTCCGATAGCGTGGGCTTCTTACATCCTGAGCACTGCGTTTGAATTTAACGCCCGTAAGCAAATGTCATCAGTTCTTATTTAAGCTTTCAAGCAGTATCGGAACGATAACTGTTTAATTTATGTCTCAGGCATCGCCAATTTTATCCACTCATTGCATCATTTTTCTATTTGTTTTCATATGTATTGGAATTTGTTTCATTGATAAAAAAATAAAAAAAAGTGCAAACTGTGCTTTTGAGACCTAGCCAATGAAGTCCTTTCTTTTCAAAAGAATTCAAACTGCTTTATAATTGTGGTCTAAATTATGGCAATTAACGTCCAGTGACCATTTTTCATATTTGTTAATTGTGAACACCTGGGCATTTGTTATTCAACTGTTTAAAATGGGGTGTTATTATATCCAAAATCTGAATTGTCATTAAACACTGCAGTTTAATTGTAACTGTTCTTGGAAGTCTGTGGCTGTCACGTACTGCGAGCTCCATAATGTTTGGGACAAATGGTTTCACAGGTGTTTCTGATTAGTTAGGGTGTTCAGCTGCTTCCTGAGTGCAGGTGTAAGAGAGCTTTCAGTGTCTAGTCTTGATTCTAGGCTTTTGATTGCCCCTGCAGTCTGTTATTGGCATTTGTCAACACGAGGACCAGATATTTTATTCATATAGCACGTTTCATACAGGAAGCAACTCATAGGAACTCACAGGAAGGTATGCGCAAAACTAAGCTGTTCTTATGCACGCTTGCCTGTCATCTCTTTTATAAATATAATTATGATTGTTCTTTAACGTAATAAGTGCAGTGATGTACATGACTGTGATTACAGCGGTGCAAAAAATGGTGCATTAAATATTTTTCTTAATATATTGATCCTCTGAATCCTTTTGATAATCTCATATCCTGGTATGACCTCATACTGCAAGGAACTTTACTGCACACTGAAGTATCGCGTCTGAGGGCCACGGTAATGGCTTGCGGTCGGAAAGGCAGCTCTTGCCGTTTGAGAGAACCCAATTTATTCTTACTGTAATCAGCAGGCAGCGCTCAGCGCACAATGAAACGTTCCTTAAACTTCAGCTGCGCCCCGTTTGAAAGGGGACCTCCCACACGTTTCGGTGCTGTCGGGGCCTTTGTGAGCGGTTTCGTCGGGGAGAAGTCGTCCCTGGTCCTGTGGTGATAATGAAGGCCCCCCTGATCCGCTGGAGCTGCAGACGAAGGAGGCATTTTCAGAAGAACTAAATGTTCCGTTTGTTCCGTTATTTCATAAATTCATTTTTTATTTTTTTACCTTTTATTTAACCAGGTTGGTCCCGTTGAGATCAGAACATTTCTCCTGCGAAGGGAGAGACCGGGCCAAGAAGGCAGCGGCGTGTAAAATCACGGACCGTACAAAACGAAGCAGCGCGGTGGCCTGTATCGCACAGAACAACTGAATACTCACGCGAAGCAGCCGTGAGATGAGGGGAGGGGAGGGGAGAGGAGAGAGAGAAAGAGAGCGAAGCAACAGTGTGACAGATCAGAGCCAGACGGCAACTTCAGTCATAAGTCATGACCACTAGCAAAGGATTCGAAACTCCAGAGGAGGGCTTTGAACTCTCAGGGGAACAGGAACCCTAGGTTTAACGTCATCTTGCAGGCTGTTTCATGCAGTGGGAGACCCTAAAGGCCCTCTTGCCCTGTCGTGTCCGAGCTTTGACCTTGGGATTTGCGTGTTCTGGCATCTCGTTTGTCTGTTTGCTCCACAGAGCCAGTCTTGCTACTTAAAACTTAAAAAAAAAAAAAATCATCATTATTGCATGATTTTGTTTTGAAAGTCCCAAGAGATCGTAACAAATTTGTAAATAAAAATCGGCTAGGTTTTAGTTTTCATCTCTTAGATCAGCCTTCACGTTGCATTTTTTGAACAATGCTTGTGCCATGTTCAGTCTCCTCTGCTGCAGTCATTTACATTTCATGGCTGTGCCTCATCTGAATTGTCTGAGTGCTGCTTTTTAAGCTAAAAAATGAGTCTCGGTTTTCAAGTAGTTTTCAGATGTACAAATGGAGCAAAACTCTGCTTATGCTCAGAAATGTTTTTGAAGTTGAGCGAGCACTGATTCAATCACTTGCATGACATTTTACAAGGGATTCATTGTATTTTTGTGCAGAAATACTGGAGCAGGAGCTATAATGATTTAAAAAAAAAAAAAAAAAAAGAACTTTTGAGCCACAGACCAGATCTGTTGAATGACCAAAGAATAGATCTCTTCAGTATTGCTTGGAACAAATTAATATCTCAATTCACGAAATTTTCATTTCGGATGAATGATTTATATTTAAATAACACGGTTATTGGCTTTTCAAAATATTTGTCTCCACACAAGGAGGTAACCCGCATAAATAACTAATTACAGGGCTCCCGTTCAATGTCCTCTTGGTCATCCAGCGATTCTAGCATATCTGCAGTGATGAACTATTTACAGGCGATCTGCTCTTTTGTACATTTAACGTGTTGGCGGTGTCCTCTTGCATCTGTGACAGCTGCCATGCCGGTTGCCAGGTTTACACGTTAAGTGGCTTTTAGGTGGACTTAAATCACACACACACGCTGACAGGTCTGAGGCTGCGTTAACAAATCCATGCACGTCGCCAATGATAACGTGCCGTCGTCGTCTATGGTAACGTGCCGTCGTCTATGCGAACGTCTATGCCGTTTTGAGCCTCGTTCGCATAAAAATGTGTCATTTTGGCTGTGAAACGCGTGTGGGTAACACCGTGTGACCCAGAGAGAACCCGGCGCCGCCGTACGGAGTGGGTTGTGGGAAATCCCTCTCCCGGTGGTGCAGTTTCCTGTGTTTTCCACCTACTCCAGCGCTTTGTGGATCATGTGTTTTAAAAAAAAAAAAAAAAAAAAAATTGTGATACTTGCAAGGGTATAACAGGAATCAAAGGATCACACTCCTTTGTGTGCATTTCCCTGAATATTTTTTGCTGTAATTTATTACAGCATTTATTTCTGTTGCTCCCTTTTTTAAATTCCTCTCTGTACCACTTAATTACCTGCTCAGAAGCTGCATCACTTGGGATTATGTAAGCAATACAAATTATTACACAAATAAACGAAACAATATGTGAGTAAGTAATTGCTGTAAAGGCTGCGTAATACTGGTAAAAAGCAATTTAAATGATTGCTGGAAACTGAAGCGAATGAGTTGAACGCCCACCTCCCTGATTCAATAGGTCCTCATAATCACTGAGGGCCGCAGTGTAGAACTGTGAACAGGAGCCAACAACTCCAGGAGCTTTAGTTTACTGCGCTGCACTGGAAGAAAATAAAAAATCTTCTGTATTTGGGAACTCTTATACCATGTCACCCTCCAGAACAGTTTTTGGCAATCAAAAGATTTAAAATTGTTCAAAAGCAATGAAAAAACGAACAGGCTTTTTCAAGGAGTTCCCCAGGCAGCTAAACTACAGACCTCTGTTTGGACTGGCTACTTTTAGACATATATTTAAGGTTTGCTAATTAATTCTGATGTCATCAGAACAATCATCCGAACATCAGAACAGTGTCTCCCCACTAACACCCCTAGCTGGCCACTTTTCTCATCTGGCTGGCAACTCTGGTAAATTTGGTTAACCCCCTTGGGCTTTGGGGGCCCTCATTGTGCCTTTGCGTCCCGGACACCGCCGAAGCGGCGCGCGGCTGCGGGGTCTGGGGGGGGGGGGGCTGGGGGGCGCGTGCTGACACCGAGAGGACAGGACGCCGGCGCTGAATCATGGTCAAAAACGCGCGATGTCACCTCGCACCCGGAGAACGCTCGCTTCAGCCTCCTCCCCGGACCTCTGGGGTCCTCGTTCCGTTACCGTGACGAAGGTGGCACATCAGAAGGATTAATTAGCCTCCTCTTCCATGCTGGGGCCTCCGAATTAATTCAGGGGGAAAACTGAGATCGATACGGAGCGACCTGCCTGCAGGTACCCAAAGGATGCTGGTCAGCATGTCTGGGAATGATTCATGATCTGAGTCTCAGCACTTCAGCAGCGGGGTCTACACTGCATCTAGTTAATTTCAGGTGTAGGGATTGTGTTAACTTTTATAAATTTTGACGCGTCTGCGGTCTTCTTAACTGACTGTCACGACGGCAATGTGTGATTTTTACGGTTTCAGTTGTACTGAAGTGGATATGCGTCTCCTCTCACAGCTCTGTGTACGGAGAAAAACACCGTTAATTACCTTCATTACAGATCTTTCCTACGGAAAGTGTCTCGGCATAGTGTTAATTGGTGGCATTGTGTCAGGTACTGAATAGGGACAGAAGTCAAGACAAGCATGCAATTCTGGACGAGATCCGAGCCGCTACCTAGCCTGTGAAATTAGCTTTAGAGCATTAATACTTTGTCTTTTGCTGGCCTGACGGCTACATTAATGTCAGTTGGCAGTCGTTTGCCATCTATGATTTAGTGGCTTTTAAACTGACTGAAGTACAATTTCTGGTTTACAGGATTAAGTGAAAATAGCATGCTAACTAATTGATATGTAATTTAGCTAACTAGCTACCACGAGAACAACGTTTGGAATGCCTGTCAGTATGGCACCAGTTGCTGGATGTTTCCAAGCTAGCCTCTT
The DNA here is from genome assembly GCF_018555375.3 of Anguilla rostrata. NCBI lineage: Eukaryota > Metazoa > Chordata > Actinopteri > Anguilliformes > Anguillidae > Anguilla > Anguilla rostrata. Next base: position 8,981,273 of record NC_057939.1, read on the forward strand.
ATTAAAGCACAATGGCTACCATTTGCTAGCTAGTTATATAATAAAGCTGAAAGATGTACTGGCTCGCTTGCCGATTCTATATCTCAAAAGACTGAGCCCGATACTCGGGTAAATTGATGGATTTACACTTTATCGAGTTTATTAAAGTTCATTTCAGTAATTTATCCCTCTCTTTGTCGGCGCGTGCCATCTTTGTATACGCTTTCGTAATGCAATTTTATAAAGCAAACGGCTCACCGCCCATCACTAAAAAAAAAAAAAAAGAATGTTCAAAATTAGGCTTGGCACGCTGCTCCATACTAGGCAGGCTGATTATGTCTATAGATGGGAATCGTGGGATTGAGTCCATTTGCATCATCGAGCATCTTGCGTTCTTGTATAACTGTATAAAGCTGTGTTTATTTCGGGTTGAGACGTCCTTCCTCATGTTCTGAGGACCTTAAGTGCAGATGACTTTCTGAGAGCCTTCAGTTTATCTTGGTATGATTTAATGCGCCGTACAGCTCAGCGTGGCCGAGGAGCACGCAGGAGGTCAGCTAGTCATAAACGGGTCGTTCGGGCCAAACGGGTATCGGCTTTTTGCCATTCGGGCAAAATATTCCATCCAGCTGTGCTGCAGACTCTGCTACTGACCACTGCGGTTGATTCCTGTATGGGACAGTGAACTTAAATTAAAAAAACTGAGGCTATCTTTGAAAACTGAGGGAAAAAAAAAAAGATCCTGGGTTTCATTTAACAAAATCCTCTCGGATGAAGATAAGAAGCCTCAGGCTGGACCCGTGATGAATAAATCATGGACTACCCCGAGATTAATGAAGACAAAGGAGACGAGCGTATATTAATGTGGAAATATTCAAGCCGTCCTTGCGGCCGTCAGCGCAGGGAAAACAGGGCTGGAATGAGCTGCCTGTAGAGAAGCCCAAAGACAGGGATCCATTTTAATTAAATCTGATGCGCTGACTTTCTCTGTTGTTCTTTTAACATTGCGATCAACACATCGCTTTTTTTTTTATCCCTCCTGAGAAGTCATATTTACATACCGGCAGCGCTTTTCGCAGTGGAAAGTGCTGTACTAACAGTTTCTGAGTCTGTCCTTTTCTCCTGTTTTCTGAAGTCTTGTGTTGTCAGAAGTTTAAGGACAGGATTTACATCTATCTATAGACTGTCTGGAACTGTTTGAGTGGGTGTATTGGCACCCTACTGGAATTCTTATATTTTAGACAAGAGGCTTCAGTATAATTATGTCAATTTCAGGACTTAAACCCTAACGCTCCCTGGATAGTTTGTTAAAATGAGAAAGACCAACAAGAGTAATAGTTTTATGTGATGTATTGTGTGTATGTATGTGTGTGTGTGTGCTTGTGTGGCATTATGTTATATTAGAAGACGTGCACAACAGGTTATGCGTGACCTGTCTTTGCCCTGTCCGTACACTGTGGAATAAGCTGTGCATTCTGCACTGAATAGCACATAAAACAGGAGTGTGTCCAGCCCTGCTCTGCTCTGGCCTGTAGCAGCATGGCCGGTTGAGTGAGTAGCAGAAAGTCCATTTCCTCGCCTTTCTCTTCTGAGCGCGTGTCTGCGTAGGGGAAAAACGGGCTCGCCTGCCCCTCCGGTAAATGCCAGCTCCGTCAGTGTCACGCACTCCAGAGCGACCTGCGCTGTTCTTAGCCTTTTGTTAATGAGAGGAACGCGGCTGAGGAAATCACAGATATCCTGTCTGGGCTGTCTTCCGCTGATGAACCTCTCCTTGTAAAGACTCAGCCCGTGTCCTCGCCAGACCTTTTCCTCCTCAAAATTATAACCCGTGTCCCGGGCTGACCTGCTGTTCTTCAGAACGCCCCCGCGGGTCCCTGATGGGCCCGTTTCTCTCGAAATGACTCGCCCCCGGTGCGCGATGGATCTGCCCCCCCCCCCCCCCGAAAACACTCACCCCCATGCGTAATGAATCTGTTCCCTGAAAACACTCACCCCATGTGTAATGAAGCTGTTCCCCCTGAAAACACTCACCCCCATGTGTAATGAATCTGTTCCCCCTGAAAACACTCACCCCATGTGTAATGAATCTGTTCCCCCTGAAAACACTCACCCCCATGTGTAATGAATCTGTTCCCCCTGAAAACACTCACCCCCATGTATAATGAAGCTGTTCTCACTTCAAACACTTACCGCTGTGTGTAATGAATCTCTCCCCCTTTAACACACTCACCCCTTATGTGGAGTGAATCTGTTCTTGATTGAAAGGGTATGTGATGGTCTGGGGAACTGTACCCGCTGTGTGTGATGATTTTTACTCGCGTTGAACTTTTCGTTAATTATGTTGGAGAGGGCTGTTAATGTTAACTAATGCTGATCAGCGAAATCCTTTTTTTAATTATAGAGGCTATGGAAATTAACCCGACTAATATTTAATTGTCATCCGCTAAGTACAAATACTTGTCTTGCGTACTGATCTATTTATGAACATGCGTAACAAATGGGTAAAAATGAGTTGGAGTCACACCTACATTTTTTTTTGACAGAAACTCCACCCCAGCTGTGTTTTTGTTCTCTCATTAAAAAATAAAAAATGGAGAGAAGACAGCGTTCAGTTAAAAGCTCAATCAAACCTAATGAAGTAAAGGGAAATTGTAAATCTGTAGGTGCAAGGGGAACTCAGCAGAACAGTGCAGCAGCTTTAGTTTTTGAGATTTATGAGCTCAGTGGTTATATTCAGTGGTTTTTCCACCGTGTGCATTTTACTTGTGTGAAGGTAATGCAGTTCTACACACCGCAGCCATCTCTATCATAAGTGTCCTTACAGTACAGGCACTAATGGATGTGAAGCCGAGTTGCTGTTTAGCATTGGGTCTATTTTGTGCATCTGGCATATCCAGTCTTGCTGTCCAGGATAATTTGTTAAGATGATGTATTTTGGGCACAAGGCACACGATTGGACAGTTACCAACTTAAAATCGAATCATAATTGGTCAAGTAAAGAGGTTATGACCACTGACCGAACAAGGAGAGTGGCTTGGAGAGGGACCATTTTCAGTGCACCTGAGGCCCAGCTCGACAGAGACGCTTGGAACACGGTACTGTAATGAAAAGTCAGGCCTGTTGGTACCACACAGCTGTAAAGCTCCTCCCCTCAGCTCTCGTCAGCTAAAAGTGTGGTTATATTCAGTTTTCCACCGGTCTTTTCTTGTGAGTGGTTCTACTGCACATCCAGAATTCCACAGTGCTTTACCGCTTCTGTTTAGATTGGTTTTTGTGCATCTGTCACATCAGTTTGCTGGATAATTGTTAGATGCGTATTTCACGTCACCGCGGGCGTTACACTTAAACGAATCCTTTGTCGGTAGGTTTGTTGCCCAAAACAAGCAGGCGTGCTCAAGGGCAGAACATCTATCCGAGCCTCTCGGGTTGACCATGTATAAGTCCGCCTTTGTGACATTCACACAGAAAGCTTCTCAGCATGGCACTAAAACGGACATTGACTGAACTTTCAATTCAGTAGGAGCTAAACATCTGGGCTGTCTAAAAAGTCTGTGGTGGTAGGGCCATTCTTGTCTTACACAAGAGTTCTGTGAAGACTTAGTAAAGAGTGTTTTGACTTGATGTTATTGAGTTTCCATTCCGATGGGAAAGGCAGCAATGGACCAAGAAGGGGCGGGGGGTGGGGGGGAGCTGTCTTTCACAAGCCTGCGATGTGACAGGGTCAAAAGGGGCCGAGCTGAGCGAAGGTGAGACGTGTCCCCTTGCTGTGGCTCTGATGTCGCTGGGAAATGTGGCGTTTCGGAGCAATTCCCCATGTCCTTTTTTTTTTTGGAGGTGAGGTTGCCCTGTGGGGGGAGGGGGTGCACCGTGCCTGAACTCTCTGAGTATCAGAAATGCCTCCGCCCGAATCGACAAGCTGGACACCGACTCCGCGGGGAGACGGGAACGAAAACCGTGGCCCGAGGGCTGGCTTTACCTAGCTGCGCGCAGAATGAGCTGTGGGAAGAAAACCATGATTGTTTTTATTTCCTTAATCCACCTCTCTCCCCAGAACACAAGTGTTCAGTCATTCATTGCGCCGCTTCTAATTAATCAGATTCGTTAGTTTAATTGGCTGAGCAGAGCCTGTTTTTGCTGCAGTGGTGCTGCATGCTGGCTCATTAAATTGCACGCAGCCTTAGAGCCCAAAAGCAGATCTTTCGAGGATTACTTGTTCATATTAATCAGTAAGATAGTCACATTTCTGTTAGCGTTTTCCTCTCCGTGCACAGGAAACATGGGAGGGTTGAGCACTTTCACTTTTTGGAAGATTAACTACCATCACTAGATAACCCTTTTTAGAGAGCAACCTGTCAATATTAAAAGTGCTACAAATTAATATGAAACCTAAGTACCAAAATACCAAATGTAAAGTCACACCTGACACCTCTCACACACACGCACACACACACACACACACACACACACACACACATGCGCACACACAGACACACACACAATCACACACACAAACTCACACACACACACACACACACACACGCACACACACAGACATACACACAGACACACAAACTCACACACACATGAACACACGCACACACACACACACTTGCAGTGTATTGTCTGGTGGTAAAAGCCATTTCACACAAGCGTCAGGCTCGCTTTTCACAGGCCTGCGGTGGAGCCTGTCAGTATAGATTTATAGCCTGTTAACATATTTCTCATTTCTAAAGCAGATGTAATGGCAGTTTGATATAAACGCAGGGTACGTGGTGAGAAGAGAGTGCTTCAGAAGATTGATTTTTTTATTTTTTTTTAACAAGCTTCTTTACTGAAGTTGCTCCAAAGTTTTTGTCCACGGTTGACCCACCAAAATCTCATCACGACTGGTCCCATTGGTTGAGAGAAAAACAACTTAGCTGGACCCAGTGACTTAGTAAATGGAATAAAAGCAGGTGATTAGTAGAACTGCACCCTGGTGGATAAGAAGTGTATAGGCCCGTTTCAAGACTGAAATTAATTTTGGATGAATTAAGAGACTATCCTGTGTCAGTGGTTTCCAACCCTGTTCCTGGTGATCTGCTGTCCCGTTGGTTTTAATTTCGCCTGATTCAGTTTGGCTCAGTGGGCGTCTCTAGCTGTTGAATGAGGGTGTGCTTTGTTAGGGTTGAAGTGAAGACCTACGGGATGGTAAGCCGCTGGGAGCCGCTGTCCTGTGTGGCATGTTTTTGCCAGTGTGCTACGAGTTCCGGTTTGCATCTCTTTGTCTTTGTCTGCCTGTCTGCCTTTCTCCTTTAGCGGCATTCAGTGTGAGTCAACATGGCCACTCTTTCTGTCTGAGGCCAGCTAAGCTTCCTTTGATCAGAGGTCTAGCAGCTAGCAGACTGTGTGTGCGTGAGTGAATGTGTGTATGTATGTGTGTGAGTATGTGTGTGTGAGGTGCGTGTGTGTGCATGTGAGTGTGTGTGTGTGTGTGTGTGGGGGTATGACTGTGTGGTGTGTGTGTGGAGTGGGTGTGTGTGAGTGAGTGTTGAAGTGAGGGAGTGCGAGTGTGTGTGTGTGTGTGTGTGTGTGCATGAGTGGGTGGGTGTGTGTGTGTGTGTGTGAGTGAGGAAGGGAGTGCATGTGAGTGTGTGTGTGTGTGTGTGAGTGTGTGTGTGACAGTAATAACAGTTCTATTGAGAGCGTCCCCTCTCTCTCTCTCTCTCGTCCCCGTTTGTCGCTGGGCCGCGGCGTCCCCCGTAATGAGGCGTCTGATGGAATAAAGGTGAATCTAATAAGATTTAATGCTGTTGATGCAGAGAGATCTGCGGATCTCGCACACAGACACACGCGAGGCGGTAATGAGCGTGTGGGAATAATTTGCAAGTTCCACACACACGCATACATCAATCATCTTTTGTCTCCGGGAAGAAAGAGAATAAGGGAATAGAGAGAGAGAGAGAAAGAGGAAGAGGTCTCATCAGCCTGAGGTTTCTGTTGAGTCTTCTGGGCTCGGCTGAATCAGCTATGCATGAGTCCGGTTCATTTGCCATTTTAATGAACTTCATGACTCGGCCACAGCTAATTTATGCAGGGTGCAGCTCCCCTCTGGAATATACTGTGTACCTGCGGCTTATAAGGTCCATTTCCCATGGGAAGCCCTCCTGTTGGGTGAATTAACAAAATGGATACCTTACCGCGTGTGTAATGAATTCCTGAAGAAAAGTTACGGTTTGTAAGTCTTTTCTTTCAGCACATTTCAGCTGAGAGGGGAGCAGAACAGCTGGTTGCGTTCGACGCCTGCTCTGTGTGGTGTTGTATCCGAGACGTGAGGTTGCATTTGCATTTTCTAAAGAATTTCTTAAATCTTAAAATAGAAAAGTAACACTGGTAAAATGTTCTGCTTCTCGAAATGGGGATCTTGCAGACTGACGCACAAATCTATACCTGTTGTATACTTCACCAGGAGGCTGGCTTCTCCATTATTCCCTGCGAGGGCAAGGCTGAGACTTTCATCTCCTCTAATTACAGACCGCCATCTTCTAAGAAGATCTACTAAAGCTAGCCGTGCACCCAGATTTCCTCTCCTGCCAGAATCTGATGTTCCAAAAGGAGGGAACAGTGTTGCACTCTTTTTCTCCTCTTTTCCTCGTGCCCTCGCTCCGTCTCTCTCTCTCTCTCTCCCCCCCTCGCTCCCGTCCGTCGCTCCGGCGCTGTCCGCGCGGTGTAATCGCATCAGAAAGTTGAGTAACTTCCCCGCTAATGCGGCTTAAGTAGGCCGCAGCCCTTCATCAGGCGAGCGCTGGCGTTTCATTAAGTCCGGGGCTACGCGCGCGCGGCTCCCTCCGTCAGCCAATCACGTCGTCATTAGTAATTAATACGCTGACAGGATGATGACTCCGCGCGCTCTCCGCCGTCTGAAGGATCGTTTCAGACGAGGGGTCCTCTCTCCGCTACCGGCCTCTCTCTCTCTCTCTCTCCCTCTCTCTCTCTCTCATCGTTTAATTACACCATTAAAAGTGAGATGGATTTCCGTTGGTCCTGTCATCATTGCCCCCCCCCCCCCCCACCCTCTTCAATGCGTTAGAAATAGAAACCGTAAATTGCCGGACTGAATTATTAAGCGATTAGAAGTGTAAGGGCTAATTTGTTACACGTGTACAGTAGCTGCGATCGTTTAAGCAGCTGTGAGAAAAGTTAACTTTCGTCGTTTTTCGTCCCCCCCTGTTGAATATTTGAATCGATGGAATTGCGTTTGTATTGCACGTGTTACGAAGTTGTGTCAGGTCACGTGGTCATCGCTGTGCTGGTTTGCTGTTAAATTCACAGTAACGGATTTCACTTTTGTTTCAGCTCTGTTTTATGCCTCTTTATGAACCTGGAGGAATTCAGTTTCTACATTCATACAGGATACGCAATCCAACTTTTACTATGCAACTCAGTATTCGCCATATATTTTCAATTCACTGACAAAGGCAGTATACTGAAAAATTTGTAACGAGTGGGGAAAACACACACACACACACACACTGCCTCCAATTTCTTTTTTGGAGCTCTGTGTTATGGACTGAAACGTGTGTGTGTGTGTGTGTGTGTGTGTGTAGGGATAGACGCACTTTGGCTGCTTGTAAACCAACACGAACCTCAGGCCCTTGCCCTACCCGGGCATAAGCGCGTCCCTTGCCTTGCACAAAGATGGCCGCCGCGCTGGGTGTTGTGCTGGGTGTCGTGCTGGGTGTTGTGCTGGGTGTTGTGCTGGGTGATGCAGACGCTGACGTGGCGCTGGCCCCCTGCAGGTGCTGCTGATGGACTACCTGGACGTGAAGAACACGCGCAGCGCGGCCGAGCCCTCGGCCCAGCTCTCCTACGCCAGCAGCGCCAGCGACTTCGGCGCCTTCTTCGCCAAGAAGAGGCCGCAGCGCCCCAAGCAGTCCCTCTTCAAGTAAGAGACCGGTTGCCGCGGTGCCCGCTCGCCCACCCAGCCACGCACACAAACGCACGCACGCACGCGCACCACGCACCACACACACACACACACACCGCCCACACACACACACACCACACACACGCTCACACACACACGCACACACACACACACACACACAAACCCACGCGTAACAGGCCCCAGCGTGACCCTGCGCTGCCCCCTGCAGGTTCGAGTCCTCGTCCCACGCCATCAGCATGAGCGCCTACCTGCGGGAGCAGAGGAGAGAGCTCTACAGCAAGAGCGGAGAGCTGCAGGGTGAGTGCCGGGGAGGGAGGGAGGGATGGAGGTAGGGGGCGAGAGGAGGGGAGGGGAGAGGAGAGTTTGGAGGGGGGGAGAGGAGGGAGGGAGGGAGGAATGGAGGGATGGAGGTCATAAAGGGAACAGGGCAGAGCAGGGCTGCCCAATCCCTTTCCTGGAGATCTGCCATCTTGTAGGTCTTCACTCCATTCCCAATACAGTACACCTCGTTTGGAGATCTTGTAGAGCTGCTAATTGGTCTCATCAGGTGTGCCAATTTGGAGTTGAAATGAAAACCTGCAGGAGGCTGATCTCCAGGCCCAGGGTTGGGCAGCCCTGGGGTCGAGACATGGAGGGGATGGGGACTGATGAGTGAGCGTGAGCATTTTGGTGGACGAACTGGTCGTTCGGTTTGCTGGGGCTACCGTTCTTTGGTCGTGGATTTCCAAACTGTGACACTTCAAAGAACAGGGGACTACGGGTAAATTCTCATGGCCTGTAATGAATGATGTTTGTCATTTTTGTCGGTTGAACTTCAGTTGGTTCGCCATTGACTCAATTATGAGGAGTACCTGACTTCTCAAAGCACTGATCAGTATTTTAATTGAGTTTGAGCTTGGATTTCTGCAGCCTCCTCCTGAACAGCCCAAAGTGTGCCAGCAGTCTGTGCCTGCAGCATGACCGTCTCTATTAGCAAGAAATTTAAAAAATTCAGTTGTCAGCATAAAGGCAAGGGAATGGCTCACCATTGTTTTTTTTTTTAAATGTGACATTTGCATTAATGGAATGGAAAGATTAGCGAGCTACAGTATAGCTCTGTATGTGGTTGGTGGACATTTTTGCCAGCAGACTCCATAATAAGCTAACGATCCAGCACATTGTTCCAGGGCTAACGCGAGTGCCGTTGGGAATGAAAATATGTGGCCACTTACCAGGCCGCCTTGCCACTTATTTTCATTTCAGTACGTCGCAAAACATCGTTTCACAGACTTTCTCTACTTCTTAAAGTGCGTTAGAAAGACTGCATTTCTTGGTAAAGTGAATAGCTGTATTAAATTTAACTTACCACATTACTACGGTGTTTTAAAATGGAAAGAACTACCGTACTTGTCTTTTATAATGCGATACTTATAAAACATAAACAGGATTTCAGAGGTTTACAGTGTAATTGTCTTTACAATTATCTTTGGAATGGGTATACGCATGAACATATGGATATACCAGGAAGCCTGTATGTGTGAGATGCTGAAATGTAGGGCCGGGGTGCCAGATTTGGCTGCTTGGTAACACACAGGATTACCAAATGGATTTATGATTGGCTCAGCCCTGGAAATGGATAACGAGAGAGAGAGAGAGAGAGAGAGAGGGGGAGAGAGGAGGAGGGCAGGAGAAGAGCATGTGCAGGGAAATGCCCGGTGCTAATGCACCGCTAACCTTTTTATGATTTATGAGTTTATACGCGTCCGAGAGGGGCAGACTCCACCGCATCAGAGTTCGTTTAACAGACTATTTCACTTCGCTAATGGGAGGGGGGGCGGGGGGGCGAGACGGAGAGAGCGAACGACTCGGGGAGTCGCTGAGAGATGCGGGAGCTCTGGTCCGGTAAATTTGTTTAGGCAGATCGTCAAACAAACGCGAATTCGCCGAACGAGACGTCGGAGGGAAACGTCGGCGCGTTGAAATTTATACCGGGAAAGAAAAGTGTGTGTGAGCGGTCGGGAGGCGTCAGTGCCAGGCAGTAACGACGGGCTCATTTCTGAGCGACTGTGCGATGAGTGATTATTTGTCTACCGAAGTGCCTGCTTACCGCCGTTTAGGCGCGATGCAGGGAGACGTTTCGGGAAGTGCGGGAAACGGAGCTTATTTAAGTCGACGCGTTTTATCGCCCGCCGCCGATCGCGGCTTCCTGCCGCAGGTGCAGCGGGCCTTCGACGGAAGAGTGCGGGGGGTTCATATCGTTTCAGCCCACCGCGTTTCACACGCCATTTCATCTCCGCCTCCATCTGCAGTTTGGGGCGTAATGACTCTGGAAGGGTGGAGGGGTGGAGGGGTGGGGGGGGTGGGGGGGGGGTATGGGGGGTGTACGATGATCCGCCTTCTGCCGCATTAAGACTGGGTTCATAGCTTTACGTTAATTGTTCATTTTCTTTCTTTTGGAAAACAGTTTCCTCCCCCCATTTAATTCCGCATTTTGTTTTCAGTTGTGTCTTCATCACGATGCTGACTGCACCCCCTCACCAGTTGATGTGCGGTTAAAGCTTTTGCGCTCTTCTGCTACGCTCCCCTGCAATGCTGGGGCTACTCCCTACAGGAGTCCACACAGTGCTACAGGAGAGAGATGGCTCCTGTCCAACGCGATAATGCACATTTCTCGCTGGTGACATCTGCTAGCGTGTTGTGCTAGCACTTCTGTGGAAGGAGCGAATGTTGTGGCATTGCCGCTAACCCCTGGGTAGCCCGTGCTGGGATAAAACCAGTTTTTTTATTTGTTGTATTGCCCTGCCATTATGACAGGTGGCAGACCCAGGGGTAGATTCAGTCAAACGCACTGAGCCAGTTCAAGTCAAACCAGTTTACAAGTTCAGCTGATGCAGGTAGCATTTCAGTTTTTTTTTTCCACAGCATGCCTCTGATTCCCACTGGCCTCGATTAAGTTTAACAAAAAATAAAAAATAAAAAACTTCATTTACGTCCCATTTCACACGGAATGCCTGTCTGTCCCGCTGAGATGGACGCAGCCATGCGGCGTAATCCAGATCACCTGGCAGCGTCCGGGAGTTTTTAACATGCCGGCAGCACCTGGGCGATGCGCCCCGCGTACAGCGTGTTCGCTGCCTCCTCTGTTTAAGGAGGAAGCCGTGTTTTGATAGCGTCTCTTTGAGTAAGACGTAGCGTTCTCCGTCTCCCCGAGCGCGCGTGTTTGTTGTAACCGCGACTGAGACAAAGAGCTTATTTGATGTTTCGCTCCCCTTTGAGCGAGTCGCTCCGCTCCCCCCCCAAGCCCCCCCCCCGTAGACGCATCGCGTGGCGGGAAAATTCATTACGGGAGGAGAAGGCGCCCAGCGCATGCACAGCTTAATTACAGCCGTTTCCGTTAAAGCACACCTCCGAGAGTTAAACTGATTAAAACTTAATTTAGGGGGATTTTATTGTGTTTCGGCACGCCCTCTCGCACCTGCGAGCCCAAACTCTGTCGGAGTGACGGGCGTCGCCGCGTCCCGAAATCAGGAGAGCTGTCACAAACGCAGTTAAAAATGCAAAAAACATCGAAGAAAAATGGCGGTTATTTTGGGGGACATTCACTGCAGTCCGTATTGTTTGTTCTTCAAAAAAAAAAAAAAAGTTATTTTTTTTATTTTTTCATTTTTATTCAAATGTTCATTGTTGAGTCTCTTATTTTACTGAAAAATGCTGGCTGAATTTTTAGTTTTCAGGACAAAGCCGCACAATCGCGTGAGTTCGAGGAAAACCCTCAGCCTTGTTTTTGTGTGTCGAACCAGTGCTTCAGACGTCTTGAGAGCGCTCCCCGTGCGGAGTGACTGACTGGTCCATCAGCGCGTGAGTGTTGTTTTCCGTCACACGGCCCGCCACAAGGAGGCGAGAATTAAAAAGTCTCACAGAGAGAGAAGGTATTGAAGTGTGCAGGTGCGCGTTGGAGTCCATCGCGGGCCCTGTCTGTAAACAGCACGTCGTCTCTGCCGGATTATGAGAAGCGCGCCTGACATTTTTATAATGGAAATCCTGCCCCGCCGTCTGCTGAAGGTTAGCATGATAACGTCTTGTCATCCTGACACAAAGAGGAGAGGAATTCTGCCGCACGCTAAGAATTGGCTTCGTGTCACAACCATTTCCCGCACGCTCGCCGTGTCACGTCCAGGCTCGGGGGGGTGGGGGGCTGAAACGCGCCGGGCACTCAGAGATATTGGTCTCGGCCATTACCACGGAGCTGTTCTCTTTTCGTGTGTGTGTTTTTTTTCTTCTTCTTCCCCCGTTTGTTTTTTCTTCTCATGTGGGAAGAACGTATAATCGTTATCTAATTCTCTCCGCACTCCTTCATTGGCATTGAAGGTTAACAAGGGTGTTTTGCGGGAACAGATTTTCAATACTTGACCTCGCTATTATGATTTATCCCGCAGATAATAGGAATTTGAAATTAACGGTAAACTCCGTTGGGGGTGAAAAACGTCGATGCGTTTTTTTTTTTCTTTTTTAACTCTTTTCAAAATTAAACCAAGGGAAAGTACCTGATAAATTCCGGTTAATCCAGCCAATCAACGTCATGATTGATTGTCTGTCCGATTTTGTATTTATTTTTTTCTCTCCTGTCTGGGTTCCTTCAGTGTCATTAAGCCGTGTGATTGATCCGCACCTTCCGCGCACGGATTACGCCGCGTGTTCCCGTCGTGGTTCGCCGGGTGGATTAGCATCGAGTGATTTGTCAAAGTCTGCCACGGGAGAGGAGTAAGATCGCCCGCTACGTGACGGTTTGTGTCTGCGCACATTGTTTCCCGGTAGCCGTGCCGAGCAGCAGTGCTCCTCTGTGTGCGCTTAGCCTGCGCGCCCCCCGCCCTCCCCTGCTCTGTGATGGGCCGGCTCGCGCAGGCACGCGCGCTCGCGTCGCAGGAAGCCCTCCCGCGCTCCGCTCTCCATCTCACTCATGCTATGGAGAAGAGGATCTCTATCAAGGCGGGGATTCGAATGTTTAAGAGTGCCAAAGGAGCCAAGTTTACGAACTTGCCTGCTCTGTAAATGCGTTCGTGCTTATTTTATTTATTCATTTATTTATTTATTTTCATTCACATTTTGGGCATTTTTGCAGGCGCTGATATCCAAAGCGACTTACACGGCGTACATTCTGAACATGCGATCCCGTTTCTACAGCTGGATCTGGATATTTACTGAAGCACTTGAGGTTTATAGCGTGCTGCTCAGGGGCACTGTGGCAGTGCCCTGCCCGTGAATCAGGTTTACAAGCCCAGTTTACTAACCACTGCGCTACACAAACACAGAAACTCGTAAAGTGTGTATGCAATAACTCCTGATACGCATTTGATATGCTTCACAAACTGGAACGTTGCATTTTAATGGGCAGCTGTACCAGCATGTGGACATGATGGAAAATGACTTCAGTAAGTCCTAGGACTTGTGATAGAGAACCAAGAGGGAATACACTGTTGCTTAAGTTCAGTATGTTTGGAAAGGAAATAATTAAACCATAGGCAAGTGATTGGGATTAATCTAAGGATAGATTTGGTATCGCATTTTTAACCGGTATTGTTTTGTTGATTAACAGTATTATTTAAACAAACGACGCTAGTTTGTCACTATGAGAACTTCAACCAAGCACAAATTTTCAGGTCAAGATAAAAAAAAAAAACGGTCTTTTTTTTTTTTAGTACCGGGCGCTAGCCGCGTCGCTGCTGTAATGAATGTAAAACCTGCAGCGCGTGCAGTAGAGCGCCCTGTCAGAGGTTTACGAGGCCGGGTCCGCAGAACTTACGGCTGCTCGTTAGCCCCGACGGCGCGGAGTCGAGGCGGCGGGGCCCTGGACGAGGTGGGCGGAGTCGCGGCAGCGGTGCCCTGGACGAGGTGGGCGGAGTAGTGGCGGCGGTGCCCTGGACGAGGTGGGCGGAGTCACGGCCGTTAAAGGCGAAAGGGCCGCGGTGCGTCGGCGCCTCTGATGGGGCGGTCCCGAGGGGGCCGAGGAGCGTTCGCCACCGCGCGGCTGATAACGGGTTTGGTGGAGAGACGCGACGTTCCTCTCCCCCCGCTTTGATTTAAACGGGTCCTGAGACGGGTGGCGGTCGCAACCCATTCATTACTCAGCCGGTCCGGTCCCCAGGCGCACTCCTCCGCCCTCCCCTCCACCCCCCACCCCCCACCCCCCAACCTGGAGCTCGGACGCTGATTGTGTTGAATGTCCCAGGGCCAATTTACTGCTATTTCCCCATCAGGGTGGAGACAGTGGAGCCGGACAGAAACAGGTTGGGAGTGTAAGGGGGACTGTGGAAAATGCTCTATCGAAGAGGCAGGGAAGGGGGAGAAATGCATAAACAATGTAAGAGATGGGCTGAGAGAGAGGGAGTTGTCATTGACTGGAATAGATACGTTCCCTGAAAATAATTAAAAATACATTGCTTGACGTGACGGTACAGTCACTTTGCATCTTATTCAGCTTTACATATAGAAGTGGAGAACATTAAAAATAAGGCCCCTTCATAACCAGTAAGTGTGAAGTTAGCCAAACAAATAAACGGTTCATTTCGTGACCAAAAGTAAATACCAGATACTGAAAGAAAATACTAAATATGATATGGAGCATGAACTCTGCGGTACAAAAATGAACGTACTGTATCTTGATACCGACAAGCTCCCATTGTATATTTTATGCGCAAATTAACACAATTCTAACACACACTGTTCTACTGGATTCGATTCAGAAGCGTAATTACATTAGTTTTATATAGCAAACGTCAATGACTGAGTACTTCACTCCCTAGACCTAGACTACTGCACTGTCCTTTTACACTGCCAGAGCGTCAGTTGGTGAGAGCTACACTACAATAACATGTTACGCCCGTGAACAGACCGGCGCACTTGAATGAGAGATAATCCAGCCTCCATGACTGCAGTGAGAGATCCTGTAACAGTCTCCTTTATCAGAGGGACAATCCCATTGTGATGAGCGCGCTCTAACAGGAAGTAGTAGCATTGTCCGGACAGGAACTCAACAGTGAGGAGCCACGCAGAGCAAAAGGCTCATCTCCACGGCGCGAATGGCGGTCGCTACGCGGATGTGCTACGCAGCGGCAGTACAGCGTGGCACGTTTGTGTCTATGCTCGTTTGCTTTGTGTTTCTGACGCTCTTGTTGTACAGTTGTATTTTCTTTTGGTCACGGATAAGTCTCGATTGTTTGCCTGAATTCTGAAATGAGTAGCAGTTTTATTATTGTTATTGCTTATTTGTATTTCATCACAAAACTAATTTGCCAGATGCAAAGCTACCATCAAAAAAAGTATTGCTTATTCAAAGTTTTATTTTATTTTTTGGTTTTTTTTTTTTTTTTTTTTTTTGATATTTTTTTTTTTTTTGCTTTTCCCTCCCTGCAGGTTTTGGGCTGTTCTTTGACATTACCTACATTACCCCTCATATTCTTTCAGAATAATAAATCCTCCCCCCCACCCCCCCGCCCCCCAACATCTTTCTAGTGTGCGCTTGTTTGTTGAGCTCCCGCCTCAAACTTATTGCTTTTTGGAGAACAGATTGCTGCCTTTAAACATCACTGTATGAAAAATTAATGTGAAATTGATCAGTCTTTAAATTAATACCTGCGCTCAATAGAATATGCCTGCATAAACAGAAAGCTGGATGCGATTCATAGTCTGCGGTCGGGGGAATTATTGACACAGCTGCTAAGGCAGAAGGACACATTGTCGGAACGCACGTAATCTGTTCCAGCAAATTCTCTTTTGTTTGTTACGGCGCTGCTCTATGTAATCACGCCGTGTGATTAAAACGATAAAGGGCCGATTTAGTAAAAACAATGAAATCATCGTAAAGGCAAACGTTTCAGTGCGATGTGATAAACATAAATAAAGCGGAAAAATGTCGTTTCTGAAATTGGGGGCATTTTCATCAGGAGTCAGAATCTGCCGTTTTTAAGTGAGGTCCGCATTATCTTGTGCCGTCCAAACGCCCGGGTTGAAAACACTGAGGATGAGGAGGACTTCTGAGGACTCGAGCAGCAGACTGGGAGAGAGAGTTTTTCTTTCAATTCAGCTTCCCGTGTGTGTGCAGTGCCTGGACCATGGTGACGCTTCTCCCCTTACCCAGGGTTCGTACGGTCATGAAAAACCTGGAAAAGTCATTGAAATTTAAAATGCAATTTCCAGGCCCTGGAAAAGTTATGGAAAATTATATTTTTTGAAAAGTTTTGGAAAAGTAATGGAAATATTGCTAAAGTTGCATCAAATATAATTACTAATTAATCCAATCATAAAAATAGTATGTATAGTAATAAAACGTAAATTGGCACGTAACCTTCGCGGTATTTTGATGGTGAGAGAAGTTAATTCGGTCTGGCTCAGTCTGTTTACAGGCAAGCCCAACAGGCACGCTTCTGCTAATGTACCAGTTAGTAAACGTAGGCCCTACTGTGCCGACAATATGCCAGGGAAGTGCAGCTTCAATAATATATCAGGGCTCGAAATTAACTTTTTTACTTGGTAGCACTGGTGCTCCCAACTTCAAAAAGTTAGGAGCACCCACCAAAATGTAAGGAGCACCAACAATATATGCAATAGATTTTTTATTGATAAACGACAATATAACAGTAAGGTTTACAAGTAACAGTTAAACGGTCACGCCTAAAATGTGTCGACTCTTCAAGCAATTGCGTGTTATGCATTCAAAACACGCTACACAAAACACTATGTTAACGTTTCAAAAAAAAATTCCGTAATCGTTCGCTTCAACTTTTCAGCTTTCGATAACGCTAATAAATTGAACATAAACTTTTCGAGCCCTGTTTGAGACATTGACAAAAATGTTAAACTATTCAAATTAAAATATGAGAGAATGTATCTAAGTGTGTCTGTCTGGTGTTTATTTGTTTTAGAGAGGCACCATATGTTTCAGATACAGACCTAAGTTTACTTAGTGTTACAATAAATAATTTTAAATCGTCCCGCTGTGATAAAGTCATTTGTTTTGGTCATGGAAATTCAGTTAAAGGTTGTGGAGAAGTCATGGAAAAGTCATTGAAAATCATTGGTGAAAAAGTGTATGAACCCTGCCTTACCTTATCTATCTGGGCTGCGGAATTTGATCTGAATTTCTTAGTTTAGTGTCCTTTCAGAATCACCCCGCCCCCTTTCAGGGATTTCATTTTATTCATTTCAATTGTGACAATATGGAAATTAAAAAAAATTTAGTTCTTCAGTGTTTTAGCCACTATTAACATATCTGCACACCGAGAATGGCCTGTTTAGAAATACTGACCTGTGTGTGTGTGCTTGTATTTGTGTGTGTGTGTGTGTGTGTGTGTGTGTGCGTGCGTGCATGTGTGCATGTGTGTCTGTGTGTGTATATTCATGAGTATGCGTTCACGTCTGTGTGTGTGTGTGTGTGCGCATTCTAAACCAATGGTGAGTGATCATCTTGCCTGTTAGATTACACATTACGAACTTCAGCTACTGAATTTAAAAACCATAAATCATTTTATTCATGCCAGAGAAGGAACAGAGAAGAAAGAGCGGGCTGAGATGAGCGCTTTGATCTCTGAGCGGGTTCGGCTCTGTGATATTGCTCAGTGGGGCGGTCTCTGGAACCAGCGAACGAGCGCGCGGGGACTGTGACCCCAAAAAACGGAAATGAGGTCAGCCCGGACCCTTTTCTGACTGCGCGAGGGGCGGGCCCCCCCAGGACGCCACTCAAACACGGGAGCAGTGGAAGCGCTTTCACCGGGCGGTTCGTGGCCCGGCGTGTTTTTACAGCTAACTGGCCACGGGCGCGCTGGGCCAGTAAACGCTGCCTGGAGCGGGACTGGGAGTGTGCTTAACCCTCAGCTCCGGCACTGAGTCGGCGGCGTTCTCCGCGCGTTACCCGCATCGACGGGCGCCCTCTTCAGCCCTCGTGGGGAATTGCGGCGCGAAGAACCGGGCGCCTGCCCCTGTCGAGTTCGCCTGGCGGTAGCGTCGTGCTTGTGCTCGTGCTCGCGGCGCTCGGCGACGATGCCGCTCGGCCCGGGCTTCACCAAACGCACGCCTAACCGGAGGAAATCAGACGCCGGCCGAATCTCTCGCCGCGCCCGAGCGTTAGCGGCGTTAGCGTTCATCAGGTAGATTATTTCCTCTGTAGGGTTTCAATTTGCGGACAAAAGGAGGAAATAAAGCTCTCGGTTAATTACTCCGGTCATGTCGCCGTCTCTTATTCTCGCCGTTCGTTCGTTCCCCTCGCCCCCCCCCCCCGGTCCCCCAAACACCTTGTTCTCTCGCTAAATTAAATAAAACAAATAAGACGCTGTTGTTTTTTTCTTCTTCCTTTCTCTTTGCGGAGGACTGCTGGGTGTTTGTTTCTGTGTGAAGGGAGTATTGGTTACGTCTGGAGCTGACGCTCAATATAAACCCAGCTCCGTTCATCATTCAATACGCAGAGCCAATCAGCCGCGCCCGCCGCCGTACATCGCGTACGGGAGGATTGTTTAAAAGATTAATTTAGTCTTCATTACGCTGCTGCAACACGCCATAGCTCAATGGTTTGTGTTTTTTTTGTGTGTCGGAGGAAGGAGGAGGGGGGGGGGGGAGGGATGTTTTGAAGGGGGGAAAAAAAGCTCATTACAGGAGACAGAATGGAGCGGATCCAGGGTAAATAAGCCACATTCTGCCCAAGACTCAGCCGGCCGATTTGGGGGAAGAGCGATCGACCTGTAGAGAGGCGGGGGCGAGTGGAATCCGCTGCCGCCTCTGTGAACGCTCTCCCGTCGTTCTCGAGCGCCGGCTTCCCAAACTGTGCGTCTGTGTCCATATGGGGGTCCTGGGAGCGGTGTGGTGGGGTCTGGGTGGGGCGGCAGGTCTGTGTGTGTGTGTGTGTGTCTGTGTGTCTGTGTGTGTGTGTGTGTGTGTCTGTGTGTGTGTGTGTGTCTGTGTGTGTATACACATTCTGTATTACAGCCTCTCTGTAGCCATTCACGCATTGAAATTACACGCTGCACTGGCCAGTGTACATAATGATATATCAAGCTTGTTGTTCCATATCTGAATCCATTTTGGAGGTACATCGTGTACCTCGCAGGATGATCCCTTTGGAATGGGTCCTGCGCTTAGAAATTTTGCACACCCCCGTTTCACTTGTGAACGAGAGGAGAGCACCAAGTATTAAAGAGGTAAACAGGCAGAGAGTTCTCTGATCCTTAGTTACTTTGGCAGAATGCTGCCGACGCTCTGCCGCTCTGTCCCTCTGCTCAAAGCCCTGTTTCAGAACGGTAATGATACAGGAGAGAACTGTTCCCTGACACCCGCTCTCACTCTCTCAGACACGGGGCTCTGAACCAGCGGGCCACGGGCTTGAATCACAGGTCCGCACTGTGGCCCTGTCAAACGCTTCTGTGATATAGATCTCAACCGGTGAGTAAATGCCAGTGGTGTTTGTTTATTCTCGTTCTCGGGTGTCTTTCCTATGGACGTGACATGTGACGTGTAGGGAGAAGGGCTGTTAATTAGCTCATCTGGGGGTTATGGGGTCTGGGGAAATCACAGACCGGTGTTGCATTTCTGCTCAAAAGTGGTATTTACCTGCACCTCATTAGGTCTGAAAATTAAAAAATGCGATTGTAATTATTACAGATGTACTCCTGCCTTAAATTAGTTTGTTTCATTTAACAACAGTGTTCTTAGGACGCTATCCCAGTGAGCAGAAGCCACAATCTTCACGATTATGGTGGTGGAAATCGAGGTTGAGAGACGTTTTGGCATAAAAGGACTGGGTTAGCTGAGGTTACCTCCAATTCAGCTCCAAACCAAGGTTTTACCCAGATATAGCCTGGCTACATCCTAGTTGACTATAAAACTTTCCCTATTCAACAAAATGTAGAAGGCTTTTCACCAGAAAAATGTTCACTGGGATGGTGCGAGTTGAGGTGGGGTGAAACCTTTTCTGTATTTTATTTTTTTTCGTCCGAAAGAATGGTTCAAAAGAAATTCAAAAATTTTATCTTTGTAAAATAAACAAATGAACTAAACTAAATCGTGTGACGTTAATTAGCCGCTGGCTGGTCATTTAAGATTAGCGGTGAGATTAGAGCACAGCTCCTGACGTGCCGTTTGTGTTCGCGTTTTAGTAAACACAGGATCTCGTGCGCTTTTTCTGAAACCATGGAAATCGCGCGGGGAAAATAAAGAGGCAGTCAGCCGATGGCTGCGTTTGATTGCCTCATATGCACTTTGTTCACCAGTAATTTTACGCCGATGTTTATCTCCGAAATAACATCACGGTTTGATTCTTTTTTTTTTTTTTTAAATCTTTAATCAGGGCTGCCGTTGATAGAAATCGCGCGGCGGATTCCGTCGGAAGCGCGCGGTTGAATTAGGCTGGTGCTGAACTGGCGGTGGAGTGTGGGCCTGTGATCTTTCTGAATGGGGCAGCGACGCGCTGAAATTGGGTTTTTCTGAGCCGGGGCTAGGCGGGGAGATTTGCGGCGTCTGCTGCGTAGCGGCTTTTGATGATCTGGCCGCCAGCCGAGCGCGGTCGCTGACGGCGGTGTGCGAGGGGACGGACGTTATTCATCATCTTTTTTAAAAGCGTCGTTTTTTTTAAAAGGACGCTGTGGCCCTCGTGTCCGTCTCTTGGCACCAGAGCGACTGCTCTGTCGGCGGGGTGCCTGCCGTCTGCCTGTGGCGGCTGCGCGTGAAGCCTACGCCTCTGACACAGCGGCCCGCCTGGTCCAGCACCTGGACAGCGCAGGCAGCGGCTCGCGGCACAGTCTGGGCTCCCCTGTGCTTCCTAGAGTCTGCGCGGCAGCAATACGACGGGATTGCGAATACGCCTGGGTGTTCCAGACGGGCAGAAAACGTGCGATGAAGTTGGTTAAAAAGGCTATGCTATGATCCCGTTTAGCATTTCGCTAAATGTCAGGGGTCCGTAAACGCAATTATGCGAGTGCACGGGGTCAAAATAAAACCTCGTGCTAAGAACATAAATGCTACAGCGAGACCTTACTGGCCAAATACATTTAATTAGGTGAGAAGTATTTTATTTTTTTTGTCCTTTCCCCCAGCT
Source organism: Anguilla rostrata (assembly GCF_018555375.3). Classification (NCBI taxonomy): domain Eukaryota; kingdom Metazoa; phylum Chordata; class Actinopteri; order Anguilliformes; family Anguillidae; genus Anguilla; species Anguilla rostrata. The sequence goes on from NC_057939.1 coordinate 9,002,233, forward strand.
CTCCCCCTCCAGTGGTTTGGAAGTGCGGCGGCGTCCGACTGTGATTTCTTTTCCATCAGACTCTTCAAATATTTACGCGTGCGAAATTGTATCGGAAGCAAAAAAAAAAAAAAAAAAAACCCTCTTCATTTCTTTGATAAGGTCAGCTGGCCTGTCTGCGTGTAAACAGGCGTCTGGTCTGTAATGAAGGCTGGGGAGGAGAGCCGTGCCGGGTGGGAAAAGGCGGGCGGGGGGGGAAGAGGCGGGGAGCCAGCCTGCCGCCCGGTGTTAATTGTAATCAGTGGAGAGCTGTCATCAGCAGGGACGCGCTTACCTTCAGTCTTCCCGCCGCTGATTGGGGGCATCGTTAGACTCCTCACGAGCGGCGGGCGAGGGAAGCGGAGCGAGGGCGCCGCTGACGCCTGCTCTTCCGGCGCGGCCGGAGCGCTCTCGCCAGGTTAATTACGGAAACGGCGTCGGTGCGGGAGGCGGCGGGTCACGGAAGGAGACGGGTTCCGGGGAGGATGGATTTGTCTCCTCTGAACTGCGAGCGGCGCTGGGAAACTTTTTAAAGGAGTGCTGCAGACCGTGCGGAGTCTCTCACCTGGTTTGGCCGTATGACCGAACCTCGGCTCTCAGTTCAGCTCTACCGCCTATGACACTACGTTCATTGTGTTCTCACTAACGGCCGTGTTCTTTCAGAAGGTTCCGGACTGTTCTTTCTTTTCACGGAGCAGGCTGTCCTGAACGGCTCCAGTTATTCACAACACGAACCTGATGTGGTATTGAACATGGTAGTGTAGACCATTTTAAGGCAACAGGCGTACTCTGGAGCCTGACGCGAGTTCCCCCCGATCCTGCGTGTGGAATCCTGGCCGGCCAATAAAATTTAAACTCTTGGCCAGCCCGAGAGAGGCATGGAGGAACGTGAACGATGTGATAAATCCCACACAGCGTTAATGAACTGTGATGAACCCATGCGTATGAGACCAGTGATGAACCACTCCAGCACTATTACACTGTGATGACCCATGCAGTAATGATGACCGTGTGATGAACCACTCCAGCACTAGTACACTGTGATGAACCCAATGCAGTGCTAATGACCTGTGTACTGAACCCATCCAGCACTAGTAACCTGTGTGAACCCAATGCAGTAATGATGACCAGTGTGATGAACCCACTCCAGCACTAATTAACACTGTGATGAACCCAATGCAGTAATGATGACCAGTGTGATGAACCCACTCCAGCACTAAGTAACACTGTGATGAACCCAATGCAGTGCTAATGACCTGTGTACTGAACCCAATCCAGCACTAAGTAACACTGTGATGAACCCAGTGCAGTAATGATGACCAGTGTGATGAACCCACTCCAGCACTAATTAACACTGTGATGAACCCAATGCAGTAATGATGACCAGTGTGATGAACCCACTCCAGCACTAAGTACACGTGTACCATGCAGTGCTAATGACCTGGTACTGAAACCCAATCCAGACTAAGTAACACTGTGATGAACCCAGTGCAGTAATGATGACCAGTGTGATGAACCCACTCCAGCACTAATTAACACTGTGATGAACCCAATGCAGTGCTAATGACCAGTGTGATGAACCCACTCCAGCACTAATTAACTCTGTGATGAACCCAATGCAGTGCTAAGTTTAGTCGGTCCCTTTACTCTCGGTAACTGGAATTCTGTACCTACAGCTCTCTCTGCAGGAAAGGCCTGTATGCATAGAAAGGGCTGTGCTGTGGGCGTACACTGCTCACCTGTACCTGTAGAGTTTTGAGGTGGTTCAGTGTGCGCTGGCTGATGAGAAAGCAGTCAGATTAGCTGTAGGGTTGCTCTGCTGCGTCTCTGAGTTCAGATACACTCACTGTCCGTACGTGCATGCACAGTAAAATGTCCGGGGTTAACTCAACTCTGGCCATAGGGTACTCTCAAAAACTCTGTAGGAGTTGATTTATAACACTGGACATTTGACTGTGTCCCTGTCTTGTTCAGTGTTAAATGCAAGCAGCATTTCCAGGTTTTGAAGTTTTTTACGTGAAAATTTAGCCATGTAGCAGCAAAGCCTCCAAACTGCCGCTCTCTTGCGCATGAAACGCGGGCGTGGTCGCTACCGCAGTGCATTCTGGGGCCTCCTTTTAGCCACAGGTATTCCCTCACCTCTCTGTCGGGGGTAAATCTGTTGCTGGTTTTTTTTTCTCCTTTTCTCTCCTCTTCCATACGGCCTGTAATCCTGGAGCCGCGCGGCACAGAAGGTGGCCGAGGACACCTTCAGGAAGGGAGGACAAACAAACCGTTGTTTGCTCGGAACGTGAGCGGCATTTCAAGACGCCCGTCTGGCGGCGGCTCAGAAGCCGAAGGCAGACCGCGATGGCGCTCGCCGCCCCCGTGACGAAACCCGCGAAAACCGTGAAACCGCTCAGAGGGAAAATATATTACTATTATTTAGTGAAGTTTGGTCGAGGAGTTCCGTGAGGAGGACGACGGAGTTATTTTTGCCATGGACGGTTTCGTTAAAGCACAGGGCGTCAGAGTCCTGAAAGTGACGAGTTCTGAAAGGTCCTGTGAACTTGATGGGAGAAAACAAATAAACAAGCATATGGCTTGTGTGTGTTTTTTGTTTGAGCGGGGGCGGGAGGGGGTGGGTGGGGGGGGAGGCGGGGGGGTTTGCTAACAGACAGCTGCGCACGCATTCCGAGCAGCCAAGCTGGTGTGGCATGTGACATCCAGCGCTCAATAATTAATCCAACTCAATTTACAGGTTTTCTTTTTTTCCTTCTCCTCCCTTCTTTCCCCTTTTTAAATTTTTAATTATTATTATCCTGTGTCGTCAACAATTTTCCCAGCTCGCCTCTACAGTCTGCTGGCCAGGGCTCGGATATCATCCCCCTCAAATTAATTTTAATAATAGAAGGAGCTCATTAGGAGCCAATCGCATGTGGCGACAGTGCGGCGGAATTATAACCAGGCGTCTGCGGCGCTCATGAATTATTGAATTCACCTGATCTTATTAGCGCTGGAGGTTCTGCTCGCTGGGTTTGCCTCTCTGTGCCCCCCCCTCGCCCCCCCCCCCCCCCCCCCCCAGGCCGGTATGATGACAGGCACTCTGGCCCGGTGACCTTTACACATTTCAGGTAAATAAAAACTGGGAGCTCGAGCGGTCCGGCTCGGCTCAGGCGAGCAGCGGAACGTTCCGGAGAGGATCGCGGGTTGCTGCTACCCTTACCCCTTGCCGGGGGAAAATAGCTTCCCCGGTTTTGTCTGCGATGACTGCGCTGCCCGCGTTTCGGAAGTTTGACCCCCTTACCCGTGGAAATGAAATTCTGAAATGGTCGGTGGTCTTATAGAGACAGGGTTCCCAAAATATCTGAGCCCTCAGCTCATTTTATGAGGAGATTTTATGTGTCCCACCTTTTAAAGTGATAGTTCACTTACTTTCTGATAACCTGCTGGCTTTACAGTGATGAGTATCAGGGCATTCATGGGTTTGTAATCTTTAGCAAGAAAATAGACGTATCGCATAAGTGGCTTTTATTGTGAAGTTATGCCTCCAGAGGTCATATGAGTGTACGTCACCAGATTATTCTTCAAAAAGTGATCTTTGTTCTTATTTTCGGTTGGATCCGTCTCCTGTAGCCAGTGCACACTGTGCTGGAGGAAACCATAGCACATCGTGCTGTATCTGCATTGGTACACAGGTGCTTGGGAGGGAAGAGCCTGCTCAAAGTCAGAACACATCTTTATGTTTGTAACTGGGAATTGAGTGGACTTGTAGGAAAATAGCCTCAGGAAGCCCATTTTTGGTCGAGGGGGTGTTTGGGTGGTTTGTCTGGTGAGAACCCCCCCCCCCCCTCGCTCTCTCGTTTTTTTTGTCCGCGGTGCGTTTGATTACCTCGCGGGGCGGGGTGGGTGGGGGGGCACCGCTTTGATCGGCCGGCCCGGCGCCGGCGTTTCTGATCACAGCGACAGGACGCCGACGACCCCGCCGCTCGGCTCAACCGGGGGGATTACCGCCGTCTGCACCAAAGGGCTTTTCGGTTCTGAGACCGCTTTTCCTATAGTGCACACGTACACACACTTACACATGCATACACACTCACACACACGCACACATTTACACACACGCATGCACGCATGCACACCCTTACACACACACACACCCACACACTTACACATGAATACACACACACACACACACACTCAGACACACACACATGCACGCACGCACACGCACACACTTACACATGAATACACACACTCAGACACACACACACGCACGCACGCACACGCACACACTTACACATGAATACACACACACACACACACACTCAGACACACACACATGCACGCACGCACACGCACACACTTACACATGAATACACACACTCAGACACACACACACGCACGCACGCACACCCACACACTTACACATGAATACACACACACACACACACTCAGACACACACACATGCATGCACACACACACACACACTCAGACACACACACATGCATGCACACACACACACACACACTCAGACACACACACATGCATGCACACACACACACACACTCTTGTCTGCAGAGACGTGGAGTCACATGTGGCTCTGAAGCTCCTGTTTCCTCAGATCTTGGCGGAATTCATTACAGATCAAAACCACTTCTTGTCAATCCCAGGAAAGTTTAGCTAATGCAATTTCACTAAGTCACTGACTGGGTTGATTATGTTTGTGGGGGCTTTGGGGGGGTTTGGGGGGGGTGCTATAATGTGCAGACACCCCATTTCCAAGCTGGCCCTCCGTCCCGCCGCGGGGGGTGCACCCGTGTGTCTAATCCAGGATTATACCGCGTGCCTGGGGAAATCTCCTGTTTGACACATTCGTGCGCACGCGTTCGCACCCCGCCTCCCCCATGGGCCCCGCTCCCCCCCCGTGGGCCCCGCCACGGCACCTCGAAATCCACAGGGGGGTTCTGGAGCCAGCCGCGTCCCGTCATATCGCAGTGGGCATATACACACACCCGGCCTCGTTGCCGCGGACACGACGGCGGCCGGTCGCTGAAAGGTCACGGTGACACGGCGACGTGAAGTAACCGCGGCGCGGTGTCGCTCGCACAGCTTCTGGTGTGGGGGGGGGGGGGGAGAGGGAGGGGGAAAAAAAACAATTCGCAGCACTGCAGGGTATTAGCGCAGAACCAGGCCTTTCTTACGCTGAAGAACTGCCCTTCTTACTTTTTCCAGCTGTTGTTTCAACCAGCAGCTGTTTGATTGGGTTCGACTTGAGATGATGATGATGATGATGGGTATTAGAGAATGGGGCATACTGTCCATATCAGTTTCCACCGCCTCTCTTTATGAAGCTCTTTTCATCTGCAACTTACTCTGTCCTTTTCTCTCTCTGTCTCACTCAAGGTATTACTGTAATAAAATTACAGTACAGTATGTGTTAGAACGGTCATTAAGATTGATGGCTCGTGACATTAGCACAAGGTAGAATATTCGAAATGGCTCACTCTTTTTTGGATCCATTGCAGATGCACTGTTCTTTTATGGGTTTAAAATAAAATGCTCTCGCTCTCTCTGTCTCTCTCTCTCTCTCCTTTCTGTCATTTTCTCTCAATTATGTATTCAAGTTAAAAATGCTTTATTGGCTGGAAATGATTGGTGCTATGAGTTGCGATATTGCCAGAGCACGCTGCGGCAGGAGATGCAAATCGCTGTACACACGCTCGCGCTTCAGATCGGTAAACACTGCATAATTATCGGCACGGTAACCGTGACCAAAAATAAAAACGCGTCTCCGCATTTCAACGAACCCCCACCCCCCGCCAATCATGCGGTAGGGTGTGTCCTCCACCCGCTTTTCAGTCAGGAAGCTGACGCGTCTACTTGGGAAAATCCATTCTGAACCTGGGGGGGGGGTGGGGGGTGGTGTGGGGTTAACGGACTTAATTACAATATTAATGAACATCGCAGAGCCGACCCGTCCCGTGCTCACGGGGGTCACTGGACCGAGAGAGACTTCGCCGAATTTCTGATATGGATACTCGTGTTTGCCCAGTGAAAGTAAAGGTCCTTGTTAAATACCGTTTGAAAGTGGATCAGATTTGCACGCGTCGAGCGTGCGTCGGGTGGGTTGTAGCGTGCCTGTTCGCGCCGTCACAGTGCACGAGAAACACGCATCATCACACGTTGAGCTCTGTGATGGTTAAAAATAAAAACTCTTTTCAGCTGCATGTTGTGTGTGCTTATATATTTCCAGTATGGGCAGCAGACTAATGCAGTTTTTGAAAATGGTTGCGACATCTTAAGGTCACTGATCTTCTGTTTTGGCTGTAAAAAATCTAATTTAATGCGAGGAGTAATTCTATAAGTACTGCATTTTCTTCCCTCACCGAGCAAACCACAGAAACACAATCTCATGTTTTAATCGTCGTCAGTTGATAGCGTTGTGCGGGCATATCTGGCTGTGCTCTCCAGGGGATGAATGTGATTTCTTTAGACTTCAGAAGGGGCCCCATTCATCTATTAAGCCTGTCAGTTCATTTGTCTGCTGGGTGATACTTAACAGATTGTTTTCTAATAGTCACGACCATTTCCTCTTCGGCTCTCAGGGTGAGGATGATGAGGCAGTCCTGAGGAAGGCAGCCCTCCATCAGTCACTGTCACACTGCAGCTCCTCCGCACTTTTAAATCCGCTCACTCTTTCCTGCCCGTTTGTTTATGAGTATTCTAGTTTTACAGAAACTAGAGTAGGTGCGGCCTTTTTTGTGTGTGTGTGTGTGTGTGTGTGTGTGTGTGCGGGTGTGTATGTGTGTGTGCGTGTGTGTTTATTTGCACGCGTGCCTGCGTCTGTGTGTGTGTTCGGGTGTGTGTGCGCATGTGTGTATGTGTGTGTGTATGTGTATGTATATGTGTGTGTGTGTGTGTGTGTGCGCGTATGTATGTGTGTGTGTGTGCGTGTGTGTGCATGTGTGTGTGTGTGTGTGTGTTTATTTGCACGCGTGCCTGTGTCTGTGTGTTTGCGCGTTTCGGGGATTCTGGAGCGACGGAGCCGGTAGAAATGGACTGGTGGAGACTCTCCTCTGTCTGCTTCCCTCTCTCTCCCCCTCAGAGCCCCAGCCAGAGGAGCAGCTCTGTTTTGGAGGCGTAATTGAGTCTTAATTAAATTGGCAGTGAGGAACGGCGTGAGGGAGAGGGAGAGAGAGGGAAAGGGAGAGAGGAGAAAATTGGACGTGGGCTCCATTTCCACTCAGCAACAGGATTTGCTTTCCACTGCAGTGAATTTCATGGAAACAATTGGAAGTGTGTAGACTAAAAGCTTTTGGATTGGGTGCAGAATCCTTTCTCCTTTTAAATAAAGGGAAGAATGCGGGCCCGGGCGCTGGGAGATGATTTGTGGTAGTCAACAGAGGGTTTTCCATTAAAAAAAAAGGCTGTAAATTGTAAAGGCCGGGAAAGCAGTGCTTTGGAGAGGACAGTGACTGTTATCCACTTGAATGCAGAGGCGGGCGGTGAGTCAGAGGGACGTACCTGGTGGGGTTGGAGCCGATATTGGACGGTAGTTCACACGCAGGCGGTGCCCGATGTGGACCTAGCGCGTCACGGAACTCGTCATCATCACCGGCCGTGGAAAAAAAAAAGTATCGGGATGTATCGGGGAGTCGAAACGCGCTTGGCGGTAGTACGACGCATCACCGAGCCGCGTGACCTGATGTAGCCGAGCGGCGAAAAGCGAGCGAGTTCGCACAGTTCTCAGGAGCGGAGAGCGAGGCCGGGCCGCGAGCAGGGCGCTAGCGGGGCGCGCTGGGTAAATACGGGTGAGGGATCGATTTTGGGCACGCGGGGCTATTTGTTCTCGTAGACTTATTAAGGAGAGGCGACGCGACCGAGCGAAGACGCTCCCCCCCCCCACCCCCCCGCAGTTAGAAGTGTTGTGAGACCCTAATGAATGACATTGTCACCGAGCGACCCCGGCTCTCACACCGGGCCTGTGTTTATATTCATTGGCCCGCTGGGGCATGCTCAGTTTGCTTCGGGGGTCCTTTTATTGACAGCGCGCGCGTGATTCCTCCCACCCCCCCCCGGTCGATTACACGGATTACTTCGGGGTGGCTGGAGGTAATAAGGAAGCGCGCTCGTGATTTTGGGCCTTCCACCTGAGCGACTCGCGGGGCGCTGATTTTCTCATTAACCTCGACGGCGGCGGCGGCGGCGGTGGCGAAGGAGGCGGGGGCGCCGGCTCCAGCGCGCTCTTCAGTGCTAATCCGCGCAGACGCGTCCGTTAAATCAGACCTGGGCCCGTCAGAGCCTGCCGCCGCGGCTCTCCCGCCATCGCACCCCGCCGCCGGTGACGGGTTCGCCACACGGAGAGAGAGAGGGAGGGAGGGAGGGAGGTGGAAAGAGGGGGAAGTGAAAGAGTGCGGTTGTTCCAGGTGAAAGTGGGAGGAAGGGGCTGTTATGCTGAAAGAGAATATGGCGCCTCACACTTATTTGCTGACCTTTAGTCATTATTACACTCTGAGCGCTGATCTCCAGATGAGCCTCGCTCAGCTCATGTCGTGACATAATATCCTTTTGTGGGGGCTGAAAATATTTGCAGAAGCGGGGGAGGTGAGCGGTGGGGGGGGGGTCTCTCCCAGGGTCTGACCCCATAACGCCACCCCCCCCCTCCCCCCCCAGTGTCTGACCGCGCTGCGTTCCCCTGACGACCGCTGGCCCCTTCTCCTTTAAAGAGGCCCCCGTTTCTCTCTGCTCTTCCAGGGGGGGCCGACGACAACCTGATGGAGGGCGGGGAGATGAAGTTCGTGTGCAAGCCGGGAGCGCGGAACATCACCGTCATCTTCCAGCCCCTGCTCAGGTAGGACACGCTGCCGCACACATGCGTGTGACCTCACACACTCAGCTGGACAAAATGGAGGAGCAGGTTAACCATGCTTTCTGCTTCCTAAATGGGGGGTGGAGGGGGAAGGGACTGTGTTTGGTTAAACCTGCAGGACTGTGCAGGACTGTGCAAGTGAGTCAGCCATTGCTGAAGCCTTGACCTTTTTCCATCAGTGGCTCTTATCATTGGTCAGTTCAAAATGGAACCTTGCTTTGCACTGAATCGGCCCTTGAATTCTTGAATTGGAATTTGAATTTGAATTAGGGGTGAATTCATTCGATTGAAAGGAAGGTTTGTAAAGGAGAGTTTTTGTTCCTTTCAGCGATTGCAGCAGCCTGCTTGCTTTGTTGTGTACACCCTTGGGCTGCTTGGAGAACCCTTCTGCACTGCCAGTGTTTGGCCGGCTGTCACTGTGCTTTCTTTCTGTCTGACTGCAGAATTTTGCATTTAAGGAAAGTGTTTTCATTTGCGTTTTCCCACCTGGATGTGCTTTCATGTGAACAAAGTATCAAATGGAATGATTTTAGTGGCTCATCCTGTTAAGCCACTGTTCTAGCACACAAGTGGGCTCCACGGCCTAGCATTAAGTCTGAACCATGGCGGTGCCAGCTCAGGCAACAGACTGCTGGGTCTGGCATGGCCAAGGAAGGGAGGGTTTTACTCAGCCGGGGTGACATCCTCTCGTTGCTCACTAGTGACCCCTGCAGGCCGGTCGGTGGAACAGCAGCGGTGCGTGCGCTGGTCCGCTCCCTCCTGAACGTAGGGCAGAGGCTGCAGCGTTGAGCTCAGGCAGCAGTCGAGTCTGCACTTCACGCACTCCCTGTCTCTCTTGGGACTGCATTACTGAACATCGATCCCTGACCTTTGCACTTGTGCTGGCGTTGAGTCGTACGTAGGAAAGAGCTCTGTGCTTGGGAACCGTAAGGCCCTATATATGTGTGTGTGTATGCATTTTCCTCCAATCAATTTAGTCTAGTTTATGCTTCAGAGGTGATTAGAATTTAGTGGAATTCAATAACATATTATGAAAATAATGCAATTTTTCAATCTTTCATTTGATTTTTTTATTTTAATTTTTTTTAAAGATATCCCGAGGTATTCAGTTCA
>NC_057939.1:9014715-9062215 GCF_018555375.3 Anguilla rostrata
ATCCTGACAGACTGGCGGTGTTTGACCACTGGGCTCAGAGCACCCCGGGGCACTGGGGAGTGTAAATTTCAGCCACGCTTCATTAGACTCAGAGAGCAATTAGAGAGAGAGCTGGAGACGCCCGCGGGACACGGCGGGAACATCTGCAGAGAGCGGGCGGTCGAGAGAGAGAGAGAGCGAGGGCGCGGGCGAGCGGGCGAGAGAGAGCGAGAGAGAGGCGGGGAGCCTCTTAAGTACAGCTCTGCGCGTTTGCGTCTGAGGAAAGTTCCGGGCCGTTCGGGTCGCAGGTGTGAGAGGACGCGTGCGTCGCGGGTTTTGCTCGCTCAGGCGATTTTTTTGGTCGATTCGCGGGTTAAATTAGGCGAGCGGGGCGAAGGAGCCGCCAGCTGCATCCTCTCCAGAACCAGCGGCTGGCTCCCGCCGCGGGCCAGTTTGGCGGACGCGGCCGTGTACTTGACTGCGGATCGGCGCCGCCCCTGTATCGGCGGGACGCCCCCTGCCGCGGGCGCGAAATTAAGCACGATGGTTTAAAATCTGGGGAAGCTGTTCAGGGACCGAAAACAGCCTGGCAGGAAGCAGGAGGCGACGTGTAGGACGAGCCAGCGGAACCTCGTGTTCCTTTCGTTTGCAGTGACACCTCTGTCCCCACTACGTGCATGACAAGGGAGTGACACAAACCAGCTCTTCCCGCAGGCTAACTGCTAGCTGTCATCTCAGTAATGAGATTCTTCTGTAGATGTTTTTTTTTTTGTTTGTTAATCCTGTCCTGTAAACGAAGGACTTAATTTGCTTCAGTAACTCAGTAGTCTTGTGTTCTGGGTTTCCAAATTGTGCCGATTACTAAATATAACATATCCTGTCGGAGAGTGGTGACACCTGCGGGGAAGCAACCTTTAAAGGTCACGTACTGTAGTGTGGAGAAACCTTAGTTAGGGGAAAATAATTTTATGAAGGGAAGGTTGGGGCTTTTGGATGAATGTTCCATGCCCTGTTTCTTCAAGAGGACCTTCCACCCCCCCCCCCCTTCAGAAACACCACCCCTGTGGATGTAGGGAGGAATGGCCAGCACCTTAAATCCTCTGTCTGTCATTCACTCTGCCCTCTGCACACCTCCCTAAAGCCAAACGCTGCCCAGCTCAGTGTAAATGGAGCCTATAGCAGGGTTGGATCTCTGCTTCAGGCTGCTGGTCATGTTTGAAAACTTCCTCTCTTTTTTTTTTCTTCTTTTCCTTTCCTCTCACTTTTCCTCCCGTACGCGCGGTCATATTTCTCCTGTCTGAACGGTAAAAGCGTTTCCTTCGTCTGAGTCTTCGTGTCGGTTGGAGGCTGTTAGGCTGTTACAGTCTCCGCAGAATTACCAGCACTGTGAAATTAGAGCGAGGATTTGCATTTTTTCTCCTTCTTTTTTTTTTTTTGCCATTAAGATAAACAGATTTTTGTGTTCAAGCAAATGTGTGTGCCTCACTTTTAGGCTTTGTTTAAAAGCCTTTGCTCAACTGAGTCAACAAATTTCGTTCAGTGTTGTAGCAGAGACCGGAATATTAACCGAGTTGCAGTAATTTCTTGCGGCCGTGTTTCTGTCGAGTCAAGCCTGGGAGCCTTGCTCTGGTGTGGCGTTGTGAACATTTTAAACATCGTGGTACTGCCGGATCAACTCCTCTGGCTATGCTAGCCGTTTCTCTTGTTCACTCAGCCAATCACTGTCCCTTGTTTTACTGGGCGGATAACCTTCACCCTTGATGGTGTCATGTCAACAGGCGTCTGTCAGATACTGAAAATTCGGTAACAACGGGATGGGACGTAGGATGGAAGTAGAATGGTATGATTTTATTAACTTTGGCTGACTAGTCAATGAGCTCGGTAATGTTATGTGGCTTGCTGATGAAGTTGCTGAGTCTGGAGCAGGAAATTTGCCAGACTTTTCTAAAATGAAAACTCTGATTCTTATTCATGCTTGACTCCTAAATATTGAAGTTCCATAACAAAAGGCTGTATGTGCGAAAAGGCTCAACGTGTCTAATAGGCCGAGCAGTTCGGTCCTGTCGGCCAATCCCGGCACCAAAGGTCTCCAGCACGTCACTCTGGATCGTGATGATGCCGGTGATGTTTGATCTTGACCGTTCAATTTGCTGTAATACAGCAGTTGGAAGTGAACTGAAGAGGACACCTTATGCCTTTGGAATTCAGAGCGTTTATTAGGCATATCTCCTAATATTAGTAGCATGTGAGGTACCAGTGACGTGTATTTTTGAGGGGAAGGGCACCAGTTTGGTCCGCAACAGCAGCACCATTCGCTTCGCCAAGAGCTCGTTTTAATTAGGAAAATATTTATTTTTAACACCAGAGATGCATCAGATGGCCGATTTAAATGCGAGAAGGCTATAATAGGTAAGGAGATTGCACGGATTAAAGGTCTTGATCCTTGGCTGTGTGAAAATCATGGTTTGGGATGACATCACTGGGAGGTGTTAATTGCTTTCTCTGACTTTAATGCTGTGACCCCAACAGCCTTTAAAACTGTGGAGGTTGTAGAAAAGGGCTCAAGAAACACTACCTAGCAAATATTTCGAGAAATAAAGGTCGATACAAGCCCAATGCCAAATGAATGGTGATATTCCTGAAGATATTTTGACTAAACTTCTCACGGTGTTAATACATTATCCGACACTGCTTAAAAGTTCAGGCTTTTGGAACCTGTTAAATATGACGTGCAGAAAGATTGGCCCTGGCTGAATGACGGGTTCTGTGACGGGCTGAATGCAGCTCTGGTGTGCTACAACATGACCGCGGTGTCAAAAGAGGGAGAGTCACTGATGTGCTCAGAAATTAGATCAGGTGACATCATCATAGTGATGTCCTAACACCTGCAGTTATCAGTAACGAGATTCAGAGTCAAAGAAAGTGAAACCCATATGAAGACGTATAATCAATGTGAATCTAGATTGACATGCTGACTACTAAAAATGACTGTAATTTAGTTGTGAGAGAAGGATGCTTAAGACCACTTGAGTATTCCTTTCTTTAAAGTACACTCGCTTGTTAATTATATTGAATTATTTTAGTATTTGTCCCCTATACGTCACCCACTGTTCCAGTGTTACCAGGCTGTCCAGCATTCTTCTCTCACTGCTCACTGCTGCCACCTTCAGGCTGAACTTGTAACGTGCCCATGACCGCTGGTTTGAATCCCACTGGGTCCGTAGCACCCTGGTCTCCTCACGCATGGCTTCTCGATCCGAGCTTTCCTGCTGGATCCGGTTTGGACCGCAGCCCTCCTGCTGTATCCAGTTAAAATCAGAGCCTTCCTCCTGTATCCGGTGTAAACCACAGCCTTCCTGCTGTACACAGGTTAAACGACAGCTTTCCTGCCATATCCTGTTTAAATCACAGCTTTCCTACGGCGGCCAATTCCTGCAAATCGAGGCTTTCCCCCGCTGTTTACGTTTTAAATCCGACTTAGCTGTTGTATCTGGTTTATGTCAGAGCTTTTGTGATCCGTCCCGTTTAGACCAGTGCTTTCCTGTTGTGTCTAGTGTCTCCGATCTCTTACGGTGTCTCACCTGATTGGGTGAGCTCGCTCCACAGAGGACCAGCTGCGCTCATGTAGTATTAGAGTTTCACTGTCACTGTCTCCATGTCTCCATGGGGAAGAGTGTCAAATTTCACTCTCCCTGCTGTTTGCACAGTTCACATCTAAAAATGCGTACGGGGAAAGGAGAAGCGTGTTCTTTATCACACCCTCAGAATCTGAGTAAAATTCAATCGCTTGGCAGTTGAGCGCGGTCGAACCCGCGCCTCTTGAACCGCTGCTGCAGGAGCAGAATTAGCATATTATCAGCAGAGTTTCCAGACTGTTCCGTCCCGGAGTAGAAAGTTTTGGGCGCGTGTCCTCAGAATGCTCGCGAACGCGGGTAGCGGGGCGGGGTGCCCGCGCGGGACTGCAGGAGTGCCCTAGCGCTGCCCGCAACTTCCTTCCTTCCACTCTGTCTTTCTGGAGTCTCTCTCTCTTTTTCTTTCTGGAGTCTGTCTTTTCCTCTTTCTGGTGTCTCTCTCTCCCTGTCTTCATCTGATGTCTCTTTCCATCTCTTCTGTCCCCCGCCCTCTTCCTGGTGTCACGTGCGATTGCACGTCTCGCCGGCGATAGCATTAACAAAAGTAGAAGGGTTGCCAGTTCAAATCTCACGTGGCACAGCAGCAACCGACAAAGCTCAGAGAGAACCCGGAAATCCTTTATCCGCCGCCCCAGAGCCCGGCGCTGCCGCGGGTAACCGCGAGCGGGGGGACGTCTTCAGCACGGGAGCCGCGCGCGCGTCTCAGATTGGTGCGTTTCGTTTCGGCCCTTCTGAAAGTCGTACATGCGCGAGGAGAAGGCGCACGCCGGCAGCGAGCGCAGGGGCTGCCGCTTGTTTAAGATGGTAAGTCATCGCAAATCCGTATCAACACGTACAATCTTTCCACTGTTTGGATGGCTTTTTTTTCCTCCCCCCCCCCCCCCCCACATTTTTAATCTTTTCTCACTTAACCACGGATTTACCACAGTAAACATTCGCCGCTATAATCTCTGAGCCGTAGCCGTGGGCATGGCGCTGAATTATGGATCAGGAGACAGAGGTTTTCCGTGGAAAGGTCAGGATACGTTATAGAGGAGAAGTTAGGGTGTCGGTGTGTGTGTGTGTGTTTTTTTTAAAAAAAAATTTTTGCGTTCGCTGACAGCTGAAGACGCCCACGCATGTGCCTCCGCCTGTCACCGCTATTATCGTCGCCATTATTTATCACGCCGGTTTCCGTTTCCATGGAAACTGCGGAGGGTTGCACGTGCGGGATAAGCGTACACAGGAAGGAAGAAAGAAAAAAAAATACAAATAAAAATAAAGTTAAAGCTAGTTCACAACACTGTATTCACAAGACCGATTTAAATACTAATAGCGTGCAGGCGTTTATACCGTCCAAAGCCACCAGGAGTCAGTGTAGAGGAACGTGCCTAGCTCCATTCACACTGACACCATCACTGATTGAGTGGCCCTTGCCCCGGGACGCTTGCCGGGGGCAGCAGTGGAGGTAGATTGATGCCCACTGGGGTGCCAGCGTACCCCCCCCCCCCCCCGTCCACTTTGAAGCGGCAGCCAGGGTGTGTGGGCAGGCTATCCCCATTTCAACTGGACTACTGGTGGAGAGGGTAAAAGCCTGGGTATTTCAAAAGAACGCTCCTTCACTTCTTTAAACAAGAATAATGGGGAAAAAAAGGCTTGTATCAAGCAAAGGGTGGATGTAAGTGCAGTGGTCTGTTAAGTTTCAAAAAGCCACTTTTTAATGATATACTGTGTGTGTGTTTGTGTTTGTGTGAGAATTATGTGTATACATGTTTTATATTTTTCTTTATTCTTCTCAAAAATCCTCATTTGAACTTGGACAATGAAGAATATGACTGGTGCATCATTAGAAAAGGCTGTCTTGCACCACCTCTGCCGTCTGTTGGATAGCCTGCTTTGACTCATTACCGCTGTCCTTAAAATAGTCGTGGGCTCAAAGGAAGGAAGCGACGGTCTGGTCCAGACCTTATTAAGGATTCTCAGAAACCCGCGATAAAGACCTGAAAGGAACCGGAAAGTTCTGACAAACAAGCGGCGGGTGTGGGAGCTGGACGCCGTGTTCCGCCGGCGGCGGTGTGATGTCATGGCTGAGAGCGCGCAGCGACGACGCCATGACATCAGGACCGTTCCGCCCCGGCTGGCTGGGGCCGAAGACGAAGATGAAGACGAAGACGAAGAGGGGGCCGTGGCGGGCCGAGCGCGGTGCCGGGGGGAAGAGTAATGAGAGCGAGCGGGAAATCGACGGAGGGGGCCGCGTTCCTCCTCTAAAAATAGAGACATTTTTCATCTTCCACCCCCTTTCCTGAAATGTCAGAGGAGTCCTCTCGCGGTGAGATGTCCAGCGCCGGGCGCTGATGGGGTGTCTGGGTGTGAACAGGGGCTGCGGAACTCGGGGCGCCGCGTTGTCCATCGCCCGCGTCACGCGCCCCCGGCAGAGATGACCCCGCCGAGGTACGCGCCGCCCCGCCCGGCCTTCGCACGCTCCGATCCCGCCGCTCCGCCCCGCCCGCGATAAACGCCGCGTCACGGTAACAGTGTTTAAATACGGCGCGCTGGTGACCGGGGAGAGTTAGGGTGTTGTAGCTGTGCGCTGTGCGCTGTGAGCAGAGGGCAGACTGCACAGGCCCGAATAACTGAAGGTCACCTGACTCTGTTTCTCTCTGCTGGAGATTGCCCGCTCACCGGCTGAATGAAACCCAAGCTGGCGGTCCGCGGTTTGGAACAAGGGCTGCTGGGTAAAATTGAGCGTCTTCGGTCGTTCTAGTAACCTGTTTGTGCGGTCAAGCTGCGGGACCTCATCTGACACAGGCTGGTAGTCTCCGTGTGATGGAATTGGCCAGGAAAATCGGTTACGATACTAGCCACAACAACGGACCCGTTTTTCTTCAAGGACAGCAAACGCATCAGTGTTTTTGCGAAACCTCCTACAAAATGGCAGCTTTCCCTGACTGGTTACCTTTGATACAAATGTCATGACAAAAGTAGTTTCTGTAGAAAACGCGCCATGCAAAGCGGCCATGTAGCCATGTAATGCAGACACGGCGGCCTAAATTTGTGTCATAAATCATTTCGGTTTCCTTGTGTTCAATGCATCTCTGTCATTCCAGCAGATAGTTTGCGAACCCTTTCCTTCGACAACCTTCAGGGCCAGTGGTGAACAACACAGCATCCTGAAACAAAACATAGTTGTAGCCAGCTGACGGGATTAATTAAGTTCTCCGCGCAAGGTTATCCAGAACTCTCTTGGCAGGAAAGTATTTGGTCGTATACATACATTAGAATTTAAATTAAATGAGAACCCCCCCATACCTGTACCCAAACAGGTGGTAATCAGCATGAACAAGTGTGAACTCCAATTACCCCCTCCCCCTCCCCCACACACACACACGCACACACAACCACACACACACGAGTGGAGAAGGCAGATTAAAAATGCCCTGAGTAATTAGGTAATCATGAATAAGGCTGTGTTTTTGTCATGGGAAATAATGACATAAAATCATAGAAAAGTTGAAAATCAAGGAAAACAAAAAAAAGTGGTAGAAATCATAGCTTGTTTTAAAAAACATTAATTTATTAAATGAATAGGTTTCTAGTGCAGCAGTGGGAAATGATTGCAGTAAAATTCTAACTAACAACAGTAACAAGTGCTTGAAGTTTAAAAAAAAAAAAAAAAAATCAGTGGGCAGTTGCTGCTTGGAACAAATATGAGTTGAAATGTATTGATTGGCTGGTACATTTTATCGTTTTGGTCCATTATGGAAAGACAGAGCATGCTTTTTGCCTTTAGATTGACAAAACATTGTTAGAAAGGGAGCTCAAATCGCATTACTAAAATGACATTACTGTATGTCCATCTTTATATCGCACCGATATAACCCAGGAAAAATAACTGGGTATATATATATAACCCCGGGCCCTGGGTGCGGGGCGAGAGCAGCGACCCCTCCGCCTCTGAGCCGCTCTTTCGGGAAGGCCTCGGACGCTCTGCAGGGCCCCTGGGGGGCCAGGGGGAGAGCCAGGCTAGGCCACTGAACCCGTTAGCGGGTGAATTTGTTTGTGTTGGGTTGGGTTGGGTTGGGTTGGGTTGGGTGTGTAGGGCGGGCGTCCCGAGCGGCAGGTCAGGGCGTGTCCTCTCTCTCTCTGTCGTTGCCCTGGCGGCACGCCTGCACGGCATCCTGGGTAAGGCCGGTGGACGCTCTGCCTCCCTGCTGCTCTGGGAATTGGGCCGGTGTGGAGAGGAGCTCTTTGATCCACACCTGCCCTGTGGTTCCCTCTGTAATCCCAGGGCCTGGAGGTGGCTTTTCACCGCTGCGTCTGGGCCTGTGTGTTTTAACTGTGCCGCCCTGTGTGAGCGTGTGTGTTTGTGAGACTGTTTGTGCATATGGGTACGGCTGTGTGTGTGTGCGTGCGTGCGTGTGCGTGTGCGCGTGCGTGTGCATGCATCTTTACGTGAGACTGTGTGCATGTGTGTGTGTGCGTGCATGCCTGTCTGTGTGTGTGTGTGCGTGTGTATGTGTGTGTGTGTGTGCGTGTGTATATGTGTGTGTGCGTGCGTGTCTGCGTGTGTGCGTGCGTGCGTGCGTGCGAGCGAGTGTATATTACATTACATTACATTACAGGCATTTAGCAGACGCTCTTATCCAGAGCGACTTACACAACTTTTTACATAGCATTTTACATTGTATCCATTTATACAGCTGGATATATACTGAAGCAATGCAGGTTAAGTACCTTGCTCAAGGGTACAACGGCAGTGTCCTTACCCGGGATTCGAACCTGCGACCTTTCGGTTACAAGCGCAGTTCCTTACCCACTGTGCCACACTCCGTCCTATGTGTGTGTGTGGGTGTATATGTGTATATGTGTGTGTATGTGTGTGTGTATATGTGTGTGTGTGGGTGTGTATATGTGTATGTGTGTGTGTGTGTGTATGTGTATGTGTGTGTGTGTGTGTGTGTGTGTGCACGCGAGCGTGTGTGTGTGTGTGTGTGCTGAGCGGTTGTGTGTGTGTGTCTGTGTGTGTGCGGCGTCGTGTGTGTGTGTGTGCGAGCGTGTGTGTGTGTGTGCGAGCGTGTGTGTGTGTGTGCGAGCGTGTGTGTGTGTGCGAGCGTGCGTGCGTACACTTCCCTGCTGTGTTCCCCAGAGCAGGGAGCTGTCACTGTGGGTTAGCTTGACGCGACGGAGTCCTGGCACTCATTTCACAGCCGTCTTTGATTCTGCACCCTTTCCAGGTCGACGAGTTGATTGCTGATAATAACGTTGTTTGATTGCTGGAGTGGAGCTGTAATTGATTGAGCCGGAGTCTTCCTCGGGTCAGGCTTCAGAGGAGGAGAGGCAGGTGGTGTTGATTTAGAAAGGCCCATCTCCTCTATCCAGCGCCTCTGTGTCTGGAAAACAAGGAACAACAAAAAGAGCCTGTTTCCTTATTGAAGTGTGAAGATGCGGACGGTGTATTCCAATGAAGGCTTTTTATACATTTTCCTGTATCTTTTGTTTTGTGTTGTGTAGCTAATATTATTTGGCCTTGCGTACTAAAGCTGTTGCTGGCTGTGGGGGTTGGGGGGGAGCAATTGGTCTAATTTGGCAAATTGACTGTAATCAGTCCTTGAGAAAGATAATCTGTTTTTGCACATGGTGGTGATGAATTAATGTCCTTAACGGGCGCAGGCTAAACTCACCTTAATCCTCCTCGGTAATTGCGGCCAAATTGGAGTTTGTCCATTTAAGGACGCAAACCAGGAGTTAAATAAAAATCAAAGGGTATAATTGGCGGCGGGTTGCGGGAACTGAGAGGATCGGTCTGGCGTGCCGGACGCCAGCCGTTTCCAGGACGATAATTACCGCACAGGTAGCGGCGAGTCTCTGCCGAACGCCATCGGACGTGATATCGAGCAGCTCCAGGGCTGGAGACGGAGACGGAGCTTCAGTCGCTACACCGCGGCTCCTGTCCGCGTAGCGCGCGCATACGCACCCACGCAGACGGAGCACCTGACATCCATACGCTCGCAATTACTTTAACCAGCGCGAGAGAGAGAGAGGGTAATATTACATGCCACATGGAGTGTGCAAATTGTGCCGCGCAAATAACCCGCCCACACACACACACACACACACGCACACACACACACACGCACTCACACACACGCACACACACACACACGCACTCACACACACGCACACACACACACACGCACACACACACACGCACACACACACACACCGTCGTACATCCACTCACACACACACTCACACACACACACCGTCGTACATGCACTCACACACACACTCACACACACACACCGTCGTACATGCACTCACACACACACTCAGACACACACACCGTCGCACATGCACGCACACGCACACACACACACACACACACACACACACCGTCGCACATGCACGCACACGCACACACACACAGTCGCACATGCACGCACACGCACACGCACACTCACACACACACACACCGTCGCACATGCACGCACGCTCATCAGTCTAGGCTGAGCGGAGTGATTGCGGGGGAAACGTGCCAAAAAACACGAACAGGACGGGGAAAAAATAAAAAGGATTTAAAAACACGCACGCGCACACACACACACACACACAAGAAGACAACAGAAGGCCGCACATATATGTGCGCACACGCCTCCCTCGTTTCAAATGAGTCACACCCCGAATGGTCTCCAGAACGTTCTCCCACCTCCCCCTGGCTTGGCTCTGCGTTCCAGGGGAATTAATTGCCATTACAGTGTATCGATTAACATTTCTCTTCCCGGGCGTCGCTCGGCGATTGTGAGGATGTGCGCCGGGTGTAAATTAACCACCGAAACGGGGGAAGGCATGGGGGGGGCACGAAAGCAAGGGATTAGAGGAAAGAGAAAGGAAGAGGAGGAATGATAGACAGATAATCAAATAAAGCTCACGCCTCCTCTTTAGAGTAATAACAGTAACGGCTCAGGTGTAGGTGAGTGCGTCAGGCCGGCTGTCTCGCTGTGTTTCGCGGTGGCGCTGGGCTGAGCGGACAGGCGCTGGTGGCGTGAGCAGCGGCTCGGGACGCTGGCCTGCCGGTCCGGAGGGGCCCCGCAGTGCAGGTAATGGAGCCCCATTGGATTCCTGTATTATCCGGGGGGATATGGATCACACGCTCGAGGAGAGAGCTCGCCGCATTAGAACGGCCGCACAAATCGTGGGATCGGCCCCGAAAAAAGCCCCCCCCCCCGTCTTTCTTTCTTTCTCCCCCCACCCCCAACCGCCACCCCCCCACCTTGCCTCTCGCGCGTGCGGTTCAAATTGCCCCGACAATTTAGTTAAACACCGTTTGATTTGAATGTGCTTGATTTGAAAAGCCGGTGGTTTGCTGGAAGGAGGAGGGGGAAGTGGCAAGTTTTTTTTTTTTTTTTTTTTTTCAGTGTTTGCCATGTAAACAATGTGGGGTGGTCTTGTTAAGGAAAGAGTTTCATATGGTGTGTGTGTGTGTGGGAGAGAGAGAGAGAGTGTGTCGTGTGTGAAAAGGTGCCTTGCGTATAATGGGTTATGTATCACAATTGTTGATTTGGTTACAAAAGAAATAGCTCCGTACCCTTTGATACATGAACATTAATTTTCAGAAACCTTCATGTGTTAAGTGCAGCTGGTTCAAACACTGATAATATCAGTGTATTTTTAGCTTCACATTGTTTCTGTTGGTGTAAACATGGGGAAAGGTTCATAATGGAGTGACATAATGGAGTGATAGACATTTTTATATAAATTTTGCTAACCGAATCGACCATTTAGGCTACCAGTGCCAGTTGTTAATATTTTTTGGGAGTCTAGGGGTGCGCATAGACTAGCTGTGAGAGAACTGTAAATTGCAGCCCTTCCCAAAAATGGAGAAACACAACTAGTTAGGTACTGCTCTGTATCTGCCTCCGTGAGCAGTCTCTCAGTCTGGAGAAGACACTCTTTACTGTTTCTCTGAATAACCGCCATTGGGTAGCCTGCTTGTGTAATGGCTCTCATGAAACAATTCGTGTGATGGAGCTGTAGGACATTGATATTTTTGGGATTACAAGTCTAAGAATGACTACACGAAAGTGTTGGGTGGTTGTGTGTGTGTTGTGGGGTGGGTGTGTGTGGTGTTGTGAGAGAGAGAGAGAGTGTGTGTGCGTGCACATGCGTGTTTGTGCGCGTTGCATGTGTATTTGTGCGCGTTACTGCGGGCGGCGTGTAAGCGTGTGTGTGTGCGCGCTCGCGGAGCCCGTGACATCACTGGCCGTGGCGGGCCGGCGCTTTGTCTCCGCGCTGGCGGTGGCGGGGTCTCTGGCTGAGTGGCGGGGCTGCTGTCTCCGCGGCGTGGCGGCGGCGGTCTCTGGCTGAGTTGGCGGGGCTGCTGTCTCCGCGGCGCGGCGGCGGCGGTCTCTGGCTGAGTTGGCGGGGCTGCTGTCTCCGCGGCGCGGCGGCGGCGGTCTCTGGCTGAGTTGGCGGGCTGCTCTCATTAAGGCCGCGGCGCTGATCCCGGCGCAGGAGGACGCTCGCGAGGCTGATTAAGGCACGCAGGGACGTTTATTGTTTTAACTCCGCTCACCTGTAGCTCGTTACCGCGCGTAGCGTTTCCCCCGTTAGCGGCTTCGCGGGGGACGGCGCGGCGGCGCGCTCTTCGCTGAAGAGGAGCACCGGCAGCTCCTCGGAGAGAGAGAGAGAGAGCGCACTCCCGCGCCCCGTTTATCCGCCCCGGCGGTCCGGAGCCTCGTTTCGGCCCCGGCCCGGGGGGCGGCGCCGCCCGTTCAGACGGAGCCCGTGACATCACGGCCGCGATGGCGGGAAACGCACGCGCTTTTGTTCCGCGCTGAGCGGATAATGAGGTGGTAGGGTCGGCCGCGTTTACGCACCTCGGGCCAAAACGCGGTCCCTGATTGGATCTGTGGCCGTTTCCGAGGCGATCTGATATTATCGGCGAAGTGTAAAAAAACAAAAAAAAGGCACAAAAGGACGCATTGATGTCCGGTCGTGATGGGACCCACAGAGCCGCCTTTAGAGGGGCACGAGGACGCGTTGTGGCCGGGTGTCGGCCAAGTGCCACCGCACAAAGCCACTGAATGGAAACGAGACTTCTGACGTCATTCAAATCGGCCACCTCCTTTTCCTAATAAGGAAATCGCATTTCCTGACAGAAACCCCATAACCTGAGACCCACAACTTCTACATATTCCCTTTTTAGCTTTCAAATGAGACTGATAAAACTGCTAATTTAACAGTTTTAACAATTATGTAACAACTGTGTATTTCACACGCACTATTAGAAATTTCTAATTGTAAATAATTTCATTGTAAATAATTTCAATACTATGATTTGATTACATACGCAACTTAGCATCCTTGTCTTAACTGGTAGCTACTAGCTCCAAACAGTTACTGTTGAAGTCGGATAGGAAGCACTGTATCTAGCTAGCAAGCTACAATATCTGGCTACAGTACTGATTTCAATCCAGTTAAATTGGGTAACAGCTGTAATTGCAATGGGTGAAGAAATGTTTGTGTAGCACAATTAATGTAGTGTCCAGGAAAGTGGAATCCCATAATATATGTGTATCACTGGGACACTGAGCCACGTATAATACCAGGTGGAAAAGCAGCAGCGGATGGTCGTCAGACATTGTTTAGCTTTTTTGAGCTTGTTTAGGGTTCCTGTTCTCAGATTTCAGTGTGAGCAGCTGTCTTCGAGAACCGAGGATCGTGTAGCTTCGTATTTCTTTCTACATCCTCTTAATTCCTCCCTCCCTCCCTCCCTCCTCTCCTTCAGCTCTTCTATCCTTCCACTTTCTCCTTCCCTCCCTCCGTCTCCATCGAAGCTCAGCTGTGGTCTGTGGGGATTCACCTCTAATAAGGTTCAGGCTATGGCCCCGCCTCTCTGAGTTTTGGTTCCTGCCCGTTTTGTCTCGGCGTAAGTGAGAGGCCAAAACAAACGCCTCCGTTTCCTCCGCTAATTATTTCTAATTTGGCATTTACTCAGCGGAGCATCAAGCTGTCAAAACAGCTGTTTGGTAATATTCAATATCCGCTTCTCTCGTTTCTTATCACATTAAAAAGTTCAGCCCTACCATTGGGGGGGGGGGGGGCGCGCCTCTACCCCCTCAGAAAGTCTCGGCGGGCTTCGGCAGAGTCGCCGGGGGGGCTGCCGATTCCCCCCGAAATCGCGAGTGAACCTCTGGGATGGCGGGGCGGGTTTCGCCGGGGGGGGGGGGGGCGGGGCTGAGCCGAGCCGACAGACGCGGCGCGGGGGATAAATCTATTACAGGTGGACAGAACATCCGACGGCATTTTACCCCCAACGCGATTTGAGCCTGAATAGGATCTGAGAAAGTTGGAAATCCATTATGTCTGATGCCGCCGCCGCCGCCGCCGCCCGCGCAGGGGCCCTATCGGGGCTGGGGAAAATGATATTATGCATCATGTAATGCAATTTTTCTGATTTGCGAATATTAGATTCTAATGGATTTGGGCACATTAGAGTAGATTTTTATCTCCACTATTTATCCCCCTCTGGTGTGAAATGTAATTTGCTAAGTACAATGTATTACTTTCTCCGGCTTTTTTTTTATTTTATTTTTTTCGTGACCTGCTGGTGAGGGGGGGGGGGGGATCCTCGCAGAAATATGATTTCCATAATGTGTCTTAAGCAGTGTTGCCGCCGTGTTCGCCACGAACGGAAAAAATAAAATCTCTGCCGCTTTCGTTTTTCTTTTTCCGATATCGGCTGCTGCACTAATGCGGAATCGCGGCCGTGGTGACGGAAGTTGTGATTCGGAGAACGGTGAACACGGAGAGGCTGCTGTGTGTTTTATGCTTTGCCTGTGTGCGAGAGCGATGATCATTCTCATATCTGTAGCTGCTGTGGCAGGGAAGCCTATACTCTCATATGAAATGCACATAGATCTGCACAGAGATGTCACAATAGCACTCTCTGACTCCCACTGAATAATGGTCTTTATTCTCCCGATGTTCTTAGCAACTCGGGCACGCTCAGTGGAGTAATATACAGGATGGAGGAGGAATCCATGATGTAACGTGTAGATTAAACTCAAGAAACGTCCTCCTACTCTGGCCTTACAGAAATTATTAACCATGAAGATATAGAAATTGATTTAGCTGGTGCAGTGAGTTTGGAGACATTCTGTGAGTTTGCAGGCATTCTGTTAGTTTGCTGCCACGCTGTTTGTTTGCAGGCATTCTGTGAGTTTGGAGACATTCTGTGAGTTTGCAGACATTCTGTGAGGGAAGTGAGTCTGTGATGTTAGTTCTGCACGTGCTCTTTGTGGGGGTATGGGTGATTTGTTGGCTGTGTTTTACCTGATGAAGCACTGTGTGCAGAGTGTGCCCTGTAACTGATTATTACCCTGAAGAACGGAGTGAGCGGTTTGTGTCAATGTCCTGGGCCCACAGGCTATAGTTTATTTTTAATGGCCACGTCCAGCCTAGAATTACATTCAGCTTCACACAAATGTGTACTCTGGGCTTCTCTTAATCCTGTCTGTTGATTATAAGTGTAGGGAGAACCGTATCGCTGACTTGAGCTAATCATATTGCAAATGTGGTGGAAATCCTCAGGAATTTGAATTAGATCTGCGAGTCAAAATCGCCGAACTTGGCGGGGGGGGTGGGGGGGGGGGGGGTTGGTAGAAATGGGGAATTAATCCGCCCATCAAAAAAAAATGGTCTAATGTATTTTTGTTGAGCAAATGTATTCCCCCCCCAATTTGGAATTGCTAATGTGCCGCTCTTATACCATCTGCGTCTGTGCATGGAACACTGCACCTGAAGCTTGCGCTGTCCTGCGAGCCAGGGCCGATTTTCACTGCGCTACACACCTGTGGAAAATACGCCCACCGTCTTCCGTGAGCATAAATATTTTTAGGAAGCGGCGAGCGCTTTCGTCTTCTTCCTCAGCGTCCCACGGCCGGCATGCCCACTCATTTTCTCCCGAGCCAGGTGACCTGGTCTGCATTGAGTTACACAGCCGCCCTTAAGACAGCAGCCACGCCCCAATTCAGAGGTAAGCTTGAAGAGGAGCTACAGGAGAGCTAGCACCGTTCAGACGGGAGGTGCATCTCTCATCGAATTCTGGTGTGATATTGGGTGGAGGTACTGCTGCACTAACCAGAGCAGCTCCAAAACGCTGAGGTCACCGACCTCTGGATTGTGGTGCCCCCAGAACTGTGGAAGCTTGGTTCCTGGTCCCTAGGGCCCGGCCTGTGCCTGTGGAGATCGCCGCAACGCACTCCTTTTTGAATGTGCAAATGGCGTCTCTTTAGAAGACACAAGTACTGAATGTCTCGTATGGGTCAAAATGAAAGAATGACCAATGACCAGACAGCCACAAGTTCTGCAGAGGCCTCGTCATTTAATAATTCCTACATTTTTAGCGTATAATGTGAAGTTACGTTGCAGGACTCAGACACAGCCATATACCTGCTCGCTGCTTGATGGATGTGGTCATAAACCCTGCTGCACCACTTTCTTCCCAAATTTTCTGTTTCTGGCCAAACTTCTGTCCTGCGTTTTTTTTTTTTTTTACAAAACACGACGGCGTACTTTTGTGTAACAACAGCTCGTAATTGCCATGTTGAAAGGGCAATACAAATATTGCTATGAAAACAATACGGTAATTACGTGGGTGTCGGTGGACGTCAGAAATGACACGGTGTGAAATGTGACTGAATAATTACCAGGTAGCTGCTACTGTAGATGGCTGTTTTCCGTGTTAAAATTGGTACTTGACATGGCAGAACAATCACACTTAATGGTGTCCCACAATGCATCTCTTTAGCGGCGTGCGGCGCCGGTTATTTGATCCTTCGCCGGCTGTTTTGCTCTTGCGCGGCATTGTGGGACAAATACGGCTGATTCGCGAAACGACGACGCTGATGGCGAAAGAAAAGGAGGAGGAGGAGGAGAAAAAAAAAAAAGGGAAAAAGTTAGCGCGAGCGCTTAGCGCGCTCTGATTAGGGGGACCTGCTCCTGATTAGACCGTGTTTACGCTCTCCGAGATGTTCTCAAATTGCCGCAAATCAGCCGGAAACGGGGGCCCAGCGAAGCCCGATCTCCATAATTAGGAGGATTAGAAGGGGGCGGGTTAACCCTCGCCACGCAATCATGCAATTTCGAAGGCGAGGAAGGAGCCGGAGCCGCCGCCGCCGCCGCCAGCGCTAATGTCAAGTAGGATCTTGATTGGGTACGGGGGGCCGCCGGCGCGGGACCGCGGGGCGAAGGGCGCGCGCTGCCGGGCGGGCGGGCTCGTCCGGGCGAGCCTCCTCCCGTACCGTAACCACGGCAGCCTCGCTTGGCCTCGGCGTGACTGAGAGAGCGTGGCGCGAGATGCACGCGCCTGCGCGACGGAAACGATGGCTATTTACATCGTTCGATTTGTAAACACCGTCATCCGGGGGGAAGTACAGGAAGTGCATTTTCCACTTATACAGCTGGCTGGTTTTATAAGTGTTGCTATTCAATTTGAGTTATTGCTTTCAGGATATTTCTGCTTGCGCGTGTACACACGCACTCGCGCACACACACACGCACTCGCGCACACACACACACGCACACACATGCTCTGTTCATAAGCCCCATTTGTTGTACTTTCCTTGCTGACCTGACAAGTACGCCAGAGAAGCATACAGCAGTGAACAGCCTTGGTATTGGCATAGTATGCTTGTGTCATATTGTATGTCCAATTGAATAAGATGGTAACATTGTTTCCTTGACGTACCGTATTGAAGATCCCCGCCAGTGTTACTTGCACAGTCCTGTGCGGAAGGAGAGGATCTGTCTGCTTCTGTCTTTGTCCACACTAATCTCATCTCTGTCTCGTCATCCGCAGACGGGAGAACTCTCTTTCTCTCTCTCTCTCGCTCTCTCGCTCTCTCTCTGTCTCTCTCCCTCTCTCTCTCTCTCCCTCTCTTTGTTCTCCCTCAGCTTGTGTCGGCTTCCATTTCTCCCCCTGCCAGTTCCGCCTTTCACCTCAGAAATCAAAGTGTTTAACGGAAAGCAGGGGTGTCGTTCCCAGTGTTCCGAGCCGGTTCCCAAACACAGCGCCGGTGCGCGCCTCCCTCCCCGATCAGAAACGGAAGGGCGAACTCGGCCCAAGGGCGCTCCACCATCTCCTGAGCGGCCCTTCACCTTAAACCCTGGAAAAGAACAGAAGCAGAACTTTCCCCGCTCAGAGTCTTTGGCAAGGCTCTGTCAGAAAAGGAAACCGTACCTGGCATGTGCGGACTCTGAGGACAGGCCCGTGACTGACAGGCGCCACAGCCCTGACAGCTGCGACGGGGTCTGTACAGGTTTTCGGGGTGGGAGGGGGCGGCTCGTTGGCGGATTGGAACGGTAACGTGGCGTGCGGAGCGCGAAGCGAGCCGTTCCCCCTCAGGCGACGCGGTCCGTGATCGAGGCTTTTCTTTGGGCACACGCCAGGATCATGGGACACTTTTTTTTTTGTACGCCCGAGGAGTCGAACAGATGTTCAGTTGCTGTACCCCGACGCTGACAGACAGAACTGTACACCATTACATCCACACCGGCGGCTTATTTTATTACAGTTCACTTTTCTGATTCAATCAGTGAGCGCTGCACCCCCCCCAGCCATTTGCTCTGACTACCCCGCTGGCGGAATCCAAACAGCCGCAGCAAAAAAAAGCCCTGGCAACCGATTGGGCGGAGGGAGTTGAGGGGCGGGGCGGGAGAGCTGAAATATCGTGAAGCTTCGCTGGCATTCAGACTCTCTGTTGGAGGTCGGGATCGTCTTAGTCTTTCAGTGCTGAGGGACGCGTGGAACCCCAGTGCCTGCCAGGTCTGAGGAGGGAATGCTCAGAGGGGGAACTTGAAAGGCTGTAGTCTTGGTTGCAGAAGATGTGCAGCCATCCATAGGGCATTGCATAGAGGACTCTAAGCACTTTGCATTTAGCAACGGAACTGCCAGAACTTAGATAGAACTCATAAGTTACAGCCTGCTAAAACGACAGTTACTTTTAAATTGATTTTAAAGATACGCCAACTACTTTTTAATTGATTTTAAAGATACGCCAACGTGACAGCACAATTTAATTAAAACGTTGAGGTCAACGCACTGACCCCACATTAGTGTAGCTCTTACAAAACATCGCGTGTCACCAGAATGTCGCAGGCAAGACTTATCATGGAAAATATAAATATATGGGCTCATTCATACTAATAATAATGATGCAGAATAAATAACCCTGAATGACAATAGAAATGGTCACTTTTTGACTGTTTTTACTATGTGGCAATTAAAGCAATTTACGCAGACACCAGGCACATGCGTTTTGTCCTTACGCATTTATCCTGCATTATTAGCATTTAGTGCACATATCAACATTTTCTTTCATTACACTTTTCTCCTTGTCATTTATTCCATTTGCCATTAGACTTCTGCCTGGCGAGACTGTCACTTCATCGCTAATGTCTCCAGCATGTAGCCGTCGTTCGTACCGTTCTGTTAGCATCTTAATTGCCCTCCCATAGATGAAATTAGTTTTTGTTGTGCCAAATACAAGGGGGGGGGGGGGGTTGAGGAAAGTGCTCTCTGTCGTAGATAATCTCTCTGTACGTGACCATGGCTGTTAGTATCATAGTGCTGGGGAAACGGACGCATTCTGTGTCCGACTTCGAATGGATTCCGCAGCTTAAATCTGTCAGCTGCCCACACGTTGTCACTTTCATACGGGAGCGGCGTCTGAACTGCAGTGAGTAAATACGCGTTTGCAGTGAGGAGGCAAAGCTTTCCGTGGGAAGATGTAGTCTACAGGGTGGCTGACTCTAACTATATGCATACCAAACCCCCACCCCCCCCACCCCCCTCACGGGGACGGTGCGGTCTCCGTTCTGGCACCTTCTGACCTGTCATATCGTTTCTATCCGTTACCTGCTCTGTTTTCCCTCTGCCTGAATAAAGCAAAAAAAGCAAAAGAAAAACAAACGAAAGAAGCGAAGGCTTTGCTGCTTTCTCAGGCGGCTACCTGAACATGAAAAAGGTAAAAAAAGAAAAAAAAAAGGTGTCACCTGAGGTATTCGCAAGCAAGTTTGGTGGTTCAGGCGCGGCCTTCCTCTATTCGCTGTGCTTTTAGAGCGCGCCATAAGCTGGTGGTTCGAGCTTTTGTGCAGACTGTGAAATCAATAGGCCAAGTGTTTGGGCTACTGTTTCTGGAATCGCTTCAATTCTCTCTCCAGTTTTCTCCTGTCTGTTTCATATTTTGTTTACCTTTGAGCACGGTTAATTTATTTTACCCTCTATGACTCGGTGATACTCTTTAATGGGCGGACATGGGGGGGACAGATGCTGCTTCTCTGAAAGAGTGGATCGCGTTGGCCAGGCCTGACCTGCCCGGTTCACGTCAGGGTTGTGTGTCAGCGTAAACAGGTACGCAAAATGTCAGTAATTACTGCGATCGTTAAAAACAAAGCACTCGACGCCTACCTGCTCCCTTAATTGCTGATAAGGAAGTAGACGGGCTGGCACATTAAATTGGCATTGCACCTTTTTTGTTTGAGATAATTGGGGTGTTAAAGATACATATCTAAGGAACAAAGAAATTTGGCGACTCTCTCTCTTCTAGCGGCAGGTTATACTCTTTAAAAGCGCGTGGCGTTACATGGAAGCTTAGTGTTAAAGTCTGTGGTTTCGGATGCTAAGAGGTGCTGCTTTGCTATTAAACAATACGGGCCTTTCAATAGCTCCAGAACATATCCAGCTTTGGATTACGATACGGTCTCTGAGAATTTTACATTAAGAGTTGACCTTGAATAAGGACAGCGCTGAATGTGTAGCCGTTGTAGTAGCGACAGTAAAAGTTGTGTACTGTGTAGTGCTTCTCAGAGGAGAACAGGCGTGTTTGTTTATTCTCTTGTCTTCGCGCTCTCCGCTGCTGTTCAGCCAATATAAATAAAGACAGACTGATGAGCCTCGGGTAGTCGGGTCGTAATTTCCTTTTCTTGCGGACTCCTTTTTCTTCCTGTTGTGCGCTTTCATCTTTCATTACATTCCACGGGCAGTCTCTGCTGTCATACGGCGAAATAGGTCTGCGTTTAAAATGTAGATTAAGAAATAAGCATTCCCGAGAAGTCTTGTCTTCTGTTTATTAAATGTGACAGCAAATTTGTGGGAATTAATTGGTGGGTAGTTGGCTTCTTTGTCGAGACACTTCTGAAGACAGGTTGTGGGAACACTCAACTTAAGGGCAGCCTGGAGTCCAGACAGAAGATCAGCCAAGAGCAGGTTTCAGCATTTTTCCTCATTGTCACTGATCGAGGGGATCTGCTGGTAGTCAGTCAGTGAGCATAATTGGCTCAGTCGCTGATCTAGGGGATCAGTCGTAGTCTTGGAGTCCCTGATTGAGGTTTTCAGAGATCAGCTCAGGGTCGCCGGTCAAGGCAGATCAGCTCAGAATTACCGAACAGCTCGGGGTCAGTTAAAAAGCTGCTCAAATGAAGAGTGACTCTCTTCATTGCCTCCTGGATTTCCCCTCAGTCAGGAAGCTTGGCGAGTCAGTCGGTCCGGTGCCTGTGCTCGGATCTCTCTCACTGTCCCCCATGTCACTCTGCACTGGTGTGACGTGCCCAGCTAATGGCATGTGCAGACCTCGGTTCTGAACTCTGTTCTGTACTGTTGATGCAGCTCTTTGTTATCTGCTTATTATCCAATACCTGGTGGCCCACACGATCAATAGATATTGTCCAGTTGCATTCAGATCAACGGCCTGCCCTGCTCTGCTGATATATGAAGTCAGCTGACAGAACGCTTCGTCAGGAACCTCTACTTCACCATTTGGCCCTTAGAAACTTCAAGGAGATAAAACACAGAGAGCAGGGACCGGGCGGTAGCCGTTTGCGGTGTGTGTTTCTGTGTGTGTGTGTGTGTGTGTGTGTGTGTGTCTGCATCTGCGTGTGTGTGTGTGTGTGTGTGTGCGTGCATGCGTGTGTGTGTGTCTGCATGTGTGTGTGTTGATATCTTCGATAATAATTACCAAATCAAATAAATATATTTAAATGTTGAGTAAGTGAGGTGTTTCAAAACAAGTGCCTCAACACGGACATTAAACAATGGCGGTTAGCGGTTATGACTGCTGAATTCAGAAAACAATACACATTTCACTCGGCCCTCCCTTCCCCGTCAGCCAACTCCCTTCCCCAACTGCGGTTGCCTCTGACCTTTTCTGTGTAAATTCATGGTCTAGTGCACTTGCTTATCTGTGTCACTTCACTCTGAGTAGACGTCACATTCGAGAGATACTGAGCTTAACCTCACAGATGTGCCTAGTCAAATAGGCCTTCTGTGAAGAGGGTGAGAGAGTGTCGTTTCCCTTGTGCGTGCGTGTTTTTTTTTCTCTCTTGGAACATGAGGAGGTGAACGTTAATGAGTAAAGCATGAGTGATTGCACGAGACTCCATAATGCCCTATATTTGCATGCGTGGATAAGGGCCTTGGCCTTTTGATGACTTTATAAATTCTGCTGGAGTTTTTGAGGGGGGAGAAAAAATGGGCAGTGGCCTCTTGATGAGGTCAGCCAGAATATACCACTTTCTAACAACGTAACATTGTATAGACCATTAACAATCGTAACATACTGTCAGTCTCTTACATATGCCGAATTCTGAAAACTATCAGGAGGACCTTGGGATGTAACCCCAGGATGTATGCACATGCAGGCGTGTACATGTCTGTTTCACGCACGCACTGGGGCTTCTTAAGTGATTATTGACCCCGGCCTTCTTCCTGAGGGTGCAGTGACGTAATTAATTCTAGTGCATCTCCTGGGACAGACGCTCTCAGTGGCCTGGGAGTTCTCCTGGTAGTCTCGCTAAGCCCTGTTTACACCCCAGGGAGCAGTCCACACTGCCCAGCCAGTGCGTCGGGTGAAGTCCTCGTATACAGGCCTCCATGTGAGCAGGTGACCTGTTATACTGCAGTATACTGCATTTCCCTTCACCACAAAGACATTTATTATACTGCAGTGTACTACATTTCCCATACTGCATTTCCCTTCACCATGAAGACATTTATTATACTGCAGTGTACTACATTTCCCATACTGCATTTCCCTTCACCATGAAGACATTTATTATACTGCAGTGTACTACATTTCCCATACTGCATTTCCCTACACCATGCAGAATTTATTATACTCATTGTACTACATCTCCCATACTGCATCCGTACAACATTGTTATTTCTCCACGTATACGTATACATTCCCTTTACTCTGTAAACATTTGTTATACTGCAGTATACTACATTTCCCTTTACTCTGTAGTCATTTGTTATACTGCAGTATACAACCTTTCCCTTTATTATATAGACATTTGTTATACTGCAGTATACTACATTTCCCTTTACTATGTGACATTTTTTAAATACTGTCATTAAACCTAAATCATCAGCTCCTCCTCCTCCTTTCTGTCTCTGTTTTTGCTCGTTCTTTTCTCTCTTCCATCCTTCTCCGTCTCTCCCCCCTCTGTGTTTTTTTTTAATTAGCCGCGTCTCTGCGTGCCAGTATAGCAGCTCTGCATTAATGACTTCAGCCCTTTAATTAGGTGCTGAGGTGAGTGCGGGTGCAGACAGCGGCAGAGTCACTCCTCCCCTGCGACAGGAGCTGTGGGCGGGGAGTGTGGGCCGGCTGTGTGCATTTCAAACCGTCCTCTTTGTGTATCCAGAACGCTAAATACATTGCATGGCAAATTGGGTCTTCACCCAGTAAGTGCAATCTAAATTGATATATATATATATATATATTTTTTTTTTTAAAACAAACAAAAAATTTTTTCTTTAATGCAAGGGGGGCTTAGCACCTCTCTGATGCAGTACCATATACCTGTGTGTGTATGGGGGAAAAGATAGCTGACATACTGCCATCTAGTGGCCGTGCAGGCATTACTCTCCTTTTCCACGTGTTGGAATTAGAAAGCGGGTGTAACGGTCAGTCCCAGTCCCGTGGATCCCTGGCCTTAGTCTATCGCCCGTGACTCAGTCCCTCCTCCCGACCTCCGAAACTCCTCCTTCCATCTCTCTTCCACTCTTAGTTTGCTGGCAGAGCGGTTTTCCACCGAAGGGACCTGCAGATCTTTGGCCAGATAGGAGGATCGTCTTCATCAGTGTTCTCCAAATGGTCTCTGATCCTCCCATTAGCAGAGCTAGGCAGGGAGGGAGGAAGGGCCACAAATTAAACCTGCGCGTGTTGATACAGACAGGCTTGTTTTTAATTGCCGTGCTCTGCTGGGAAAAATTGATTGATGATGCCTGGTGCTCAGAGAGAGTATGCTAGTGACCTCACTTCCTGTGGAGAGTAGAACACCAGGGGGCTCCTAGCGAAGCGCATTGACTGCGCTGGAGAGGAGGACAGTGAGATCACCCAATTCGGCATCACCGCCTCTCTTCTCAGCATGCGGTCACTTTGGAGGGAACGACTGAAGGTTCTGGGAAAGGAAAAAAGGTTACTCAGCCTGGGGAACACTGGGATTCGCATGTACACACAAACACACATACACGAACATGCACGCACACACACACACACACACACACATGCACACTCACAAACACACACGCTCACAAACATGCACACACACACACACACACACAGACACAACTCACACTCGCACCACATACACACACACACTCATGCACACACAAACAGCTTTATCTGCTGTGTCTAATTACTACTTCTGTTTCGGGGTGAAGAGAGATTTTCATTAACAAGCGCAGTGCAACATCTAGAGGGCTTATTGGAGTAATTTGTGTAAAAGATAACTGCAATATCTCCTCACACACACTTTCCTTATCTTAATAATATAGCTCTTGTTGTTGATGTGAGTGGATGTTTTACCCGGTTTGAGATTTTGTTCCTGACTGTGATAATTTGTGTGTGTGTGTGTTTCTCTGTACACTCAACTTCTATGACACACTTTGATACTCAGATTGAGAAATATTACCTGTTAAGTTCGGTGTAGACCCACCAGGCATTGATTAAACTGTCGTCTCTTTGCCTTCAAAGCCAAAATATCCCTAGTTGATCTTGAGAATATGTAATCGAGTACAGTGCCGTGTTAGTGGACGTTCTGAATTGTAATTGCCCCGAAAACCTGAATAAGCTGTTACCAGCCCTGATCACCAGTGCTTAGCGCAGAGAAGCGCTGGAGTTGTCCATCTGGTTAATCTGTAGAATCTGCGTTGTGGCCCATTGAATGTGAACGAAAGCGTTCCCCCCCGTCCGCTGTCTCCTTAGACAGGAGCTCTAAGTGCCCGTTGGACCCCGTGCCTGGGCATCAACATCAGGCACGTGTGGAGACACAGTGTACCCAGGTCTCTCTGCGTATCAGAACGGGAGGTGTGCGATGGCGGTGTGTGTGTTACTCATTTGAACGTGTTTTATTGCAGTTGGAAGTCGGTTAAAACATAGCCTTCGCATTAATTGTGTTTAAATAAAAGTAATGTTCGATAAGGCACATAAAACCCTCCAGTGCCCGTAATTAGACTTTTCTCCGTGCATGGAGCGCTTTTATGCGTCTAAATCACCGGGAAGTAACCTCAAAGCGCTGATTAAGCAATCGGGCCGAAGTCACGTGACTTGCCCGAGCGATAAGGAAGCGGTCATTATTGCTTTTCGGATACAATAACGCGAAGCACGCCCCACAGAGTGCTTCGCTGTTTTCATCGACGGCATTGACTGTTAATGTTCCAGGAGGGAAATACACAACTCCTATCCATTCTGAATGATCAAATGGGCACCCCCTCGCCCATCCCCCCCCTCCGCCCCCCCCCCCAGGGGGAAAAAAAAAAAATCGCTGTTTCTGCTTTCTGCTGCTGTGACATCACAGTAGGGGTGTGAGAGTGTCGAGATCTATGTTCCGCTTTCTCGTGAAAGAAATAAAGTTTCAGATGCGTTCATCTCACCCTCTTAGTCAGCGACGGACAAGCTGGTTAATGAAGTTTTTTTTTTCTCCTGTGTGTGTAAACAGGAGATTATTCGCGATCCATTATGCGAAATGAACAATCATTAAAATGCTCCCGCTCACCCTGGCGCTACAGTGAAAATAATACTGATTTACAGTGTAACCATTAACTTAATTGATTCTGTGTAATTACCAGTCTCGGGGCCGGTCGCGTGAATTTAAATCCTCGGCCCTGAGAGCGGAGCGCGCTGGCTAGCCGCCGCGCGGCTCTGGGAGCGGGGAGCGTTTGCTTTGGGCTGGCGGTCACGAGGGCAGGCCGGGAAGCAGGAAGCCACTCGACTTTTTGTTCTGAGGCCAGTCAGCTGGGGCCCGAGAGTTACTGCGTAAAGGACAGCCTGTAGATGTTAAATCTTTCCTGCTAAAACGGTCGGGGCCTGTGGTTTATTGCGGTTGGACTGTGACCTAGAGCAACCTGGATTCGCCTCTGTGTGTGACCTCAGTCTTGGGGAGGGGCTTAGCGCTCACTGTCCGTCACTGCTGTGTCGTTCAGTCTTTGTTACACGTCACGTGATCCGTCACGTGATCCTGATCTTTACTGCGAATCACCGTCCCTGTCACGTCCGCGTTAGTCACGTCCGCACGCTAGTCACGTGATCCGTCACGTTCCTCATCTTTACTGCGAATCGCTCCGCACGCCCACGTGTCCGTTCGTCGCTCATCTTACTGCAGTCGCTTCTGTCGTCCGCCACGTTAGTCACGTGATCCGTCACGTTCCTCATCTTTACTGCGAGTCGCCTTCCCTGTCACGTCCGCACGTTAGTCACGTTAGTCATGTTAGTCACGTCCGCTGTCATGCCCTTAGTCTTTAAGCGCGACTGCGACTTATTCCCATGTTTGGACGTGCAAGTGATAGTCGCTGCATTATGCTCAGTGACAGTAGTCACAGTCGCCGACCTCGTTCTCCGACAGCGCGATCGATTCAGGGTCAGCGTCTGCATTGGCCGCAGAGAAACTTCTCAGCTTCGCAAAAAAAAACGTCTGAGTTTGAGTCGAGCTCGCCTTCAGACGGATAAACATATCTCATTCTCCGTGCGTCTGGAGAGGTCGAGAGTGACGCGCCAGCGTGTTTTTTTTTGCGCGGATGCGCGGGGAGGGGCGGAGCGCGGGAGCCCGTTAGCCTGCAGGCCTCAGGCTCAGACATCTGTTTTCTAATGACAGTTAATTAGCCGCTGTCTGGCGCAATCAGCAGCAGTCGCCTCTAATAAGCTGGGATTGTGCGCCACTGGAAGAGGGGCGCTGTTCGTACGCGAAGCGCCCTGACAGGAGCGCTCCGCGCGCGACCTCTGATCGCTCGTCCCCGCGCTCGCCACTCCGCTTCCTGGTTCGCCCTGCCCGGCTCCGCCCCCCTTCAAGGCCCCCCCCCGCTCGCCCGTTCAACGACGTTCATACAGCAAAAGGTTCAGGTTCAGAGGAGGCATTGGCTGTGGTTAATCAGAGTTAAAATTCTGTGCTAATATTTCGAAGTCTTTTTGTTTCTCACTCAGAGAAATGCTAATGCTTAGCGTGCTAGCTCATGTAGTAGGAGCAGGGAGCCTTTGGGTGGGCTGGGCTAATTTTGAATGCGAGCGAGCGGTCAAGGTCGCAGCCGCTGGTTGTGAAGGGCGAGGCGGCTCTCCGGGTCCGGCGCACTGAAGCTGCGCACGTGCACGCACACGATCCTGTACATGCACGTGCACACGCATAAAAAACACGCCCGCACGCCCGCACGGCACACACCGCTTGTTTATGACCGTCCCGTCCTGATCATCACTCTCCATTCCTCCCAGACAGGCCGTCCCCTGGGAACCCCCCCCCCCCCAAGCCCCCCCCTCCCCTGCCCCGCGTGTCAGTGCCATTATCCGGGGGAGGAGGAGGAGGAGTGAAGATTGCTCGGTGATGAGCGCTTACGGAGAGAGCTGCCATTTGGACCCGACCGCGCCGCCGCCGCAGCGCCTTGTTGCAGTGATTCTGTTTCCCCTCTCTGACAAACGAATGGAACCGCGCTCTAATTACGGCGCATAATCCCCTTATTAGCCGTGAGTTATGCGCCCTCGGCCCCCTGCCCCGCGCCGCGCGCCGCCGGACCCCGTCGCCGGGCGCAGCGCGAGCCTCGGCGACGGTTGCCATGTGACAGTTGCCAGGGGTTTGGTAAGCAGATTTGCACGGCCGCTAATGAAGGATTTCGCGGACAGGGGAGGCCGGCCGAGCGGTTTTGGCCGCGGTGTGTCTCCGCGGCGACGTGGGCCGCAGCTCTGCCCTGGCGACGGGCTTCTCTAACGCCGCTCGGAGGCTCGGGCTGTCCCTGGAGGACCGGCTGTGTTTGGGTCACGTTGGAGCATGCGTGCCATGTTCCTGAAGCGGTCCTCTTAACGCTATACATCCAGCTTATATGCAGATTACATTACCTTTCAGAATTTAGCACGTGCTGTTTTTCAGAGCTATTTTACAGAGATTCTTACATATACTACACAGCAGTTGTAGTATAATGGGTAAGGAACAGGGCTTATAACCTGAAGGTCACAAGTTAAATTCCTTGCTTCAGCATATATCCAGCTGTATAAATGGATGCTATGTAAATACTATTCAGAATGTTTCGTAAGCCGCACTGGATAAGAGCATCTTCTGAATGCCTGTACTGTAATGTAATGTACATGCAGTCCTTTTATGCAGCCGGATATTGTACTGAAGCAGTTCAGGTAAAGCAGCATGTCTGAGCTCCAGCTGGGAATCAAACCCCCAACCTTTGAATTCCACTCCAGTTCCCTAACCGCCGTGCTGCACACTGCCACCCCCATAGATCGTTGCTGATTGTTGTTTCAAAGTCACTCTGGATAGATTACACCGGTAATGATAACAAATAGCTTGTATTAGAACAACAGGGCTGGCATCGGCGCGGCGCGCTCTGGGAGCGTTGCATCCTGGGAGCCGTAACGAGCGGGGGCCTCCGTCTCCTTTGCCTCATTACATATTCCAACCGCTCCGCGTTTGCTGTAATTGAAATTTCTGCAATAACTCATAGGTTGCATTCGACGCAGCCGCTGTCCGCATCGATTTTTCCCTCCTTTTTCTTTTGCGCGCATGATCGATGCGCGTTTGAGGCGTTTATGTGAAGAGCGCTGTCTAAAAAAAATAAATAAAAAAAAGATGGCAGTATTAATACGGAGGCATAGACAATGGCACACAGTGTTCCTTCCAAACCGCCCTATTGTGTATCGGTAATGAAACAGAATGATCGCTACGTGCCACGTCCTGACTGCGAAGGTGTAGCGTTCCGTGTTCTTCAGCCGCCTTTGTTGGGGATGGAAGGCGAGGACACGGAAAAAGCAGATCGTTTTACTCCGTCAAATCACAGCGAACAACAAAACTACTGTAACCCATGATCGGTGATCCATGATTTTCCTGTTCGTGCGGGTTCTGTGTTTGTGTGTGCTGACACACTGATATAGACACGTGCGGAGAGACCTGAAGGAACATGACAAGGTTTGGGTTCGTCGAGACGGCGTCTCTGTTGTCTTCTCACATGCCCTCACCCGTTGCCCTGTGCGGAAGGCTTCATTCTCTCCCTGTGATTGGTGGAGATTAAGGTAGCATCTCCACCAGGCTCCTCCCACCCTACTTCATTGTCTAAGATACACCAGCTACCCTCCTCCCGTGCAGATGGTCTCTTGTCGGAAGTTCAGCTTCAAAGACCAATTCTGACTAGATTCCAGACCTGAGGAGCAGAAGTCCACCTCTGACTCACCCCGAGATGTGGAAATATCCCTCGCCAGGATTTTTTCTCCCTCTCTGATGTGCAGTGGTGCACACGTGTGACTGATCAAAAGCGTGTAAAGGTTTTCCATATTGCTATTTTTTTTTTCTTCCTTTGTACAGACTCAAGATTCCTGGCACTATTTCGGTGCTGTCAATGGGAGGCATTGATTGGTCATCATCAACTTTGTTGACTTCATCGTGGTCATCATCATCATCATCGTCTTGAATGGAGGCGCACTCATAACATAGCTACCTTACCTGCTGGAATAATATCTCCTTTTGCTGATGTAGCATTGGACTTAGATGGGAAGATTATTTTAATGGAATGATTCCATCTGCACTTGTTGCTCTGGGTGGCTCCTGACCGCTACTCTCAACAGGCATAGACCGTGAGACATAGAAAACAGACGTGGACTGTGACAGTCCCATTTGTGTGATGCCCACTGCCTTCCTGCTCATGTGCACCATTGTTATTGTCTACAGAGTAGCTTTTAGCCAACGGGCTGTCCTTGTTCGTATTGGAGGCCGCAGTATTCACATTAAACATGCAGAGCGAGGCTCGCGGATCGCTGATGAGTTTCGCGTTCCTCACTCCATCATCTCCGTCGGCGACGGCGGCCTCCTCGGCCGTCACGGACGAGCCGCCCTTGGCCGGCCCGCGGTCCCCCCCCCCCCCGAAAACTCGGTTAGCCTTAAAGCCGGCGGCCATTTCTGACCGCCGCAACCCCGCGTCTTGGCTCCTTAATGAAAGCCGTTCGGGAGATAAAACGCTTTCGAGGGACGCGATAGCGAGGGGCCTGACTTTGAGCGAAGCCGTCTCATTTCCTCCGTTTTCTCAGGGAGGAAAAAAATGTCGTTTCGTTCGCTATCTGGCCCGAAAAGGAAAGAGAAAAGTGGAAAAACAGGAGGCGGCAGATAAAGTCGGAGGGTCAGAGAGCCGTGGCGGACGAGGCGGACGAGTGCGCGTTGCGTCCCTCTCCGCTCTGGCCGCGCGGAGCGGCCGTGGACGACGGCTCTGCTCGCTCCGGCGCGTAGCCCGTTCCCTCTGGTCGCTGGTCGAAGGACGAGCGCGGCCGCCATCTGCTAGGCCCTCGGACACGGCGCCGCGCTGTTTCGTTAGCCGATGAATATTCAGCACGTTAGCAGGTCGCCTCTGACAGGAGTGCGAAAGTGGCACCAGGGCCGTAGGATCAGGGCCAGAGGCTGTCCAGAGACCGTAGGGCTGCTTTCCTTTCAGCCGTCCTTTATCCTCTATAGCCCCGGCCTCCCAGCATAAGTCTGCAGCAGTGTAATGCATTAGCCTAGCATTTATATTTTACTATGTGAAAAATAGCCATTCACCTGGGTACATACGTAGCTAAATGTGCGTAAATAATGTGTGTGTGTATCGCGTGTTGAGTTTTTGGTGCAGCGGTAGCGCCGTGTCTGGGTTAGCCGGCGTCTGCGTCGTGTGTGTACGGCGCACAGCCCCGTGTTTACGGATGAGCAAGGTGTGTGAGCACGGCTCTCGCACACACACGTACACACACACACACACGCGCGCGCGCGCGGGAGTTCACCTCCTCTCGGCCTTGCTGACTAATTGGATCAGAGCTGTGCTGAGCCTTGCAGTTTGCGGGGAGTGGGAGAGAGCCGCCCCGCTAACCGCGGCGCGATAAATCACTCGAGACCACTGACCCGCAGCCTCTGTCTCCTCAAATGGGCCGACCGGACCCGCGGCGTCGGCCCGATAATGAACCGCACTGCAGATACCGAGCCCGTCAGGCGGGCAGCGCCACCCTGCTGACGTACCGCCCCGCACCCCCCCACCCCACCCCGTGAACCACAGTGTCCCCCCCCCCACCCCGTGAACCACAATGTCCCCCCCCCCACCCCATGAACCACAATGTCCCCCCCCGCTAATATACCACCCTGCATTAATAACAAACCAAGCAAACTCCAGTGATAGTAGACCCCCCCCCCCGCCCTAATGCACCACCCTGCATTGATAACAAACCAGGCAAGCTCAGTGATAATGGACCCCCCCCCACTCCACCATGAACCACAGTGTCTCTCATGCTAATGAACCACACTGTGTTGATAATGTACCGTATGGACGTGCATCTCCACCCTGTGGAAATGCTGGGCCACGGTGAAACTGAGCCAGATAGCCTCTGAACACACACCACCTTACTGTGATAACAA
Organism: Anguilla rostrata; assembly: GCF_018555375.3. Lineage (NCBI taxonomy): Eukaryota > Metazoa > Chordata > Actinopteri > Anguilliformes > Anguillidae > Anguilla > Anguilla rostrata. The sequence goes on from NC_057939.1 coordinate 9,046,218, forward strand.
ACCGAACCGCTAATAAGGAGCTGCTAATGAACCACACCACACTGCACTGATAATGTACCAGACGGGCTTGCGTACCCGCCCTGATAGGGAACTAAACATCAGGGAAACTGAGCCAAGTAGACTGGTCACGTCTCTCTGGAAGTACACCGCCCAGCAGCGGTAACAAACCAAACGGGCTAGCTTTAGCACCCTGCTAATGAAGCAGACGGAGTTCAACTGCAGCCCTGACAATGAATCGCGCTGTTGTGATAATGAGCAAGATGGAGCAGCCACGCCGACCTTACTGAAATGCTCCACTGGCATAATGGAGCAGACACGATGGTGTCACCACTCATAATGGCCTGAAGACACAAGCCTTGCACATATAATTTGATTAGCTTGTAGGTGTCATGAAATAATTTGGCACCGTAACCCGACTGTTAGAATTGGCTGCGTAGTTGTGTACAAAAGTATACTGCACACCATCTGGTGGTCATTTCATATATTATATTTACACTTGCATTAAAGCACCAGTAGTTTTTTGTGCCATTTAGTAATTTTACTAGCAGTTTTATTTTGCTGGCAAAACAAGGTTGTGTAACTTAAATGAGCTTACCCATGGCCATGCCTGCTAGGGTTATTCATGTTAATAAAATATTTATCCAGCAATTTAGTCAGCAAGCTTTATCTGGTGTTTTGTTCATTTAGGAGTGTGGTGACTGGCTAACATTGGGTGGAGTTACTGCATTCGTTTGAATGTGCCATGTTTCTCTTCTGTTCAGGCACACAGCTACACCAATGGCACAAATCTGGCTGGCGTCTTCCAGACGCGTTTCCTTTTGTGATGATTCGTAGAGAAATACTGCCTGGGAAGGCCCTGTGTGGATGTATTGTCCTTTCATTTGGGCACGGCTCGGGTCCGACTGATCCATATATAAATTGCACGCAAAGCTACAGCATCCAAGCTTTCCTGAAAGCACTGCTTCATTATCAAGAGAAATCCAGTATGTATGTATGTAGAGTATGTGGGGAGCATATCATTTAAAAAAAGCTGAAAAGTTACTATTTCTCTTTAAAATCACAACGTACAATTTGCTGAAGAATCTAATGGGAGTTGTGAATATGGGAGGTAGCGAGCAGTTTATACACGTATTAGTCTTTTCAAACCGGTCTCGCTCCAAATTTGGTTGCGCAAGCCAACTCATATCTGTTTACTGTGTTTATTCTGTAATGATTGACTGTCTCAATGTGACCTGTGTGTGTGTGTGTGTGTGTGTGTGTGTGTGTGATTTTAATAGCAAATGAGTGTGAATAGTTGTTCTCGACATACGCAAGCTGTTATTTTGTCCTGTCAGGCGGCCTTGATAATATTATGTTATTTTATTTTTATTTTTGACTGCATTGAGGCCTTCATTTTTGTTTTTGTTGAAATCAAAGTTTAACTGACAAATCTGTCTCTCGCCCCAGAAAGTTCATTTTTGTTTTCAAGGATTTTAGGATTTTATTTTAGGATTTATTTTCTATTAACAATAGAACAGCCAAGGCCATCATTTTGACAGAATTCAATTTTAAAATTTCAATTATTCAGCCAACATGAAAGATGTGGCAGTTGATGACTTTTAAGAATTGCATTTTGTAAGACTCTATGCTGCTTGAAAAGCAAGACTGTAAACATCTAAATGATACTGTTGCAACCACGTTCTAATTTTAAAAATTCTAAAATAGCAGCGATGAAATTCATGTTAAATTCCTTTTAATCACTTTCGTGCATTTTTTATTATATGAAATGTGAACATACCTTTTTGGAAATGTCTACCATGTTTACTGTATCTGCCTATTTTAATCTTCATCACCAGTTGGTTTTTTTCCTTGTAACACCCAGGTGCTTTGATTGCAGTCTCTTTTATTATTTAGCACAACCTCATCACTCGTCAGACCTAGCCAATGAAATCCATTTCTTGTATTAAAGCCTCCTCCAGTTTCGTCCAGTTTTATGGCGAAAGACACTGCGGTCGATGACAGAGAGACGTATTATGAGCGACAGAACTCGGTTTCGCCTGTTACAGGGCTCAGAGTGCTCTACAGCAGAGACGGTGAGGATGCTCACAGAAATGATCTGTGATAAGAGCACGCTGTAAAAACACAGTCAATGGTGATTTAATCCATTACTGACTTTCATTATACTTTCGGAATATTTAAGTACTGTATTCACAGTGCCGCACGCGCTCTACTCAAGCTACCTTTTGATACTGGTTTGAAAATCATGTAACGTTTGATTTTTGATATTACCCACTGTGTTCCAAGTAAAAAATGGTTCAGCATAAATCACTTTTTGTTGTTCAGGCATTTGAAAGGATGTTCTAGATAAAAGCAACTTTCACAATATGTTTGAGGGTTCCTATTTAAAATCAATAGTTTCATTCACAATTATTATGTCTCACTTGCATAAATCTCGCTGTGACATCTGAATAAAATCAAGGCTGTCAAAGTCTCTGGAAATCAAAGTCTCGTTACAGGTCACCGGTGCAACACACATGGTCTGACACTCGTATTTCTTCCTGGGCAAAGGCGTGTTGCGTTAAGATCTGTTGATCCTGGAATTTTGTGGACCAATGAGCACGGACTTCAAGTGTCAACTTCTCAAATATTTTTACTGGGGTCAGGGTTGAGCGAGATTATTTTGGATTTGGGGGGGGGGGCACTACGCACATCAGTGGCAATGCAGTTTTATTACCTTCCTATTTGCACCTTAGCCCCCAAGCGTGCTTGGTTTTCTCTTTTTTTTTTAAAAAAAGTCCGGAACCTTTGAAACAGCTGTGCTTAAGGTTCTGAAAACTCGGAACATCTGTTGAACCGTTTACGACGGGCACCAAAGGCTGGAATTGATTCTGTCATAATACCATTTTTTTTCCCCTAGCTGTACGTTTGCATTATTTTCTATCCGGGCGAGAGCGGTTGGTAGCCAGTGAACGCTGAAATCTGATTGGTTCCAGGGGCGGGCGGCTGTTTCCTGGTTTGGCCCCGCGCTGCCCTGAGTCGGCCCAGTCCTCAGCCGCGGTGCCGCTCCCGGTTCTGTTCCACAGCAGCTCCGCGGCGTTAGCCAGCGAGCGCCCCGTTCTCATTTCCATACCCGACGGGCCTTCGCTTCAAAAAAAAAGCGGTTTGAAGATGTTTACCACCACGCTCGCGTTCAACTTTATTACCCTAAAGAGATGGAGAACAAAAGCAACACAGAAAAGGCTGGAATATAAAATGTTTCAGGAAATCAGGATATTGTTATGACTGCGATTGTGCCAGAGAAATATGTTTTCAGGTTATTGGACTCAAGTTTGATTTAGCCAAACTGCAGTTGGATGTGGAATTTCTGTGTTTGGAACAAGAGAAGTGTCACGCATACCTGCAGATAGGCTGGTTGTGCCAATGTGCTGATTTGCATCCGTGAGAAGATTAGAATGCATTCAGATCATTGGCTAAGCTACTTCAGCTTGTGTGAAGAAAATAAATTCTCATTTTTTGTTACGACTTATCTCAACATTCAGCCGTGGTCCGTATGTTCAACGCAGTGAACGCCTCGCAAGTTGAGTGGATCTCCCCGTCAGCAGATCATTAATTTATTTCACTGTTTCACATCAAAATAGTGGTTTAGGGTGGTCTTTTGCCTGCTAGTCTTGCTCATGCCCTTTTATTTCATTTCCTCATGGGTGTGTTATGTAGTGAATCAGGGAAAAAAGCCCCTTTCTGAAGCTAGGGCCGCCTCCACCTGGGTGTATTAAGCCTGGCTCCTTCCTGTCTGCGTGCTGTTTTGTTTTCTTGTTGTTGGCTTAGCCGCGTTCCTCTCCAGATCGTCTGACCATCTGTAAACACAGTGTACAGGAAACTGTTGGCAGGCTGACAGATGCTAAGCTGCATTCTGAGCATTGTCAGAATGCTGCTGTTGCTGGATTGTGCTTTCTTGCCTTTCTTTGGGCTCCACAGAGAGATTGAGCAAGCCAGGGCATTTCAGTTAAACGCCTTCCCTGTGGATGCAACACCCCCGGACGTTGCTTTGACGTTGCCCTGACGTTGCCCTGACGTTGTCTTTCAGGTTCATCCAGGAGATCGAGCTGAACATGGGTCCCGGCCAGGCCAAGCAGTGCCAGCTGCGGTCCTTCCTCACCTACTACATCAACGACCTCTTCCTCAACCAGGTCCGCACCGAGATCAACAAGGAGATCGAGGGCGTCACCAAGGTGTCCGACCCCCTCAAGATCCTGGCCAGCGCCGACACCATGAAGGTGCTGGGGGTGCAGCGCCCCCTGCTGCAGGTACGGTGCGCCGCAGGGCCGCTCGCCCGCCGATACCGCCGCCGCCCCCTCGCCACCGCGGGGCACATCTGCCGCCAACTTTGCTCGCTCGTTCCTTTTGTTCTGCCGTCTGTACGCTTGTCTGTGAAAGACCCCTGGGCTGATTCTCTCGCCTCCCCGGCCTTTTATGTGTGTGCTGCCGATGCGCTGTGTTTGGGTGGGTGCGCGTGTGTGTGTGTGTGTCTGTGTGTGTGTGTGTGTCTCTGTGTGTCTCTCTGCGTGTCTGTGTGTATGTATGTGTGTGTATGTTTTTGTTTGTTTGTGTGTGTGTGTGTGTGTGTATGTATGTGTGTGTGTGTGTGTGTGTGTGTGTGTGTATGTATGTGTGTGTATGTTTTGTGTGTGTGTGTGTGTGCGCGTGTGTATGTATGTGTATGTACATATGTGTGTATGTATGCGTGTGTGTGTGTGTGTGTCAGCGGGAGAACACTTCCCTTCCACACGCTGCCAGGTCCTTGCAGTTGCAGTTTGCTGGAGTTCGCTGCTGTTTGTTTACGATTATGGCTTCCCCTTAATGAGGACTGCGGCATCTTGCTAATTACCCTGCGGGGCCCAATGAGCAACTCTTCAGATAGCGGGAGCTTCATAAAACGGCTCTTTGTTTGGGCTTTTTTCTCTGTTAATTACCTACAACAAAGAGGCTCAGGTTCCTCTGTCTCTCTGTCTCTGTCACTCCGATTCAGGGCCTGGTGTGTTACTGTGTCTGTGACTCTGTCTGTGATTCAGGGCCTGGTGTGTTACTGTGTCTGTGACTCAGGGCCTGGTGTGTTACTGTGTCTGTGACTCTGTGTCTGTGATTCAGGGCCTGGTGTGTTACTGTCTCTGTGACTCTGGTGGTTGTCTGTGACTCGTTCTGTGATCGGGCCTGGTGTGTTACTGTCTCTGTGACTCTGTGTCTGTGATTCAGGGCCTGGTGTGTTACAGCCTCTCTGTCTCAGATTCAGGGCCTGGTACAGTGTGCTGTAGAACAATCGGTTTTAATCCTTTTAACAGACCATGTTGTAATTTTTTACAATGTTCAAACAGCAGACTGGGAATGTGTAGACACACACACACACAAACACACACACGCACACACAGTCACTCTGCTCATTGATCAGGGTGAATCGCACCATTTCAGCCCTTCCACTGTCTAACATACAGCAGCCCCTAACGCCACAGCTGAGAGCTGCAGCAGACCCTCGGCTGCACGTACAGGAACTGTCACGGGCTGCGTAGGCTGCGTGCCACGCCCCGTGCCACGCCCCGCACCACGCCCCGCCACTCAGACACGCCTAATTACAGGAGCGTGTCTCTGACGGCGCTCATTAAAGCACCTTAACGTGCCGGAGCACAGAGACCGGTGAGCCCCGGCAGCGCCGAGTGGGTTAAGAGGAGCCGCAGCGTTTGTTCTGCGCTAACGTGTGAAGCCGCTATCTCCGCCGTGATGGAGGCTCTTATTTCCGAGACGCCGCCTCGGGCTGCAGCGCTGCGGCGGGACGGGCTGCAGGACGGACCAAGGTCACGCTGTCGCTGCGTCGCGACGGCGCGCTGAAGGCATGTCCGCGGTAACGGCTGCTGCGGCGCTGTGACTTTGCGCTGCGTCCGCATCGCTCTGTGCTGCAGTGGCGTTACCTTTAGCCGCGCCCGCATCACCCTGTGCTGCAGTGGCGTTACCTTTAGCTGCGCCCGCATTGCCCTGTGCTGCAGTGGCATTACCTTTAGCTGCGCCCGCATCACCCTGTGCTGCAGTGGCGTTACCTTTAGCTGCGCCCGCATCACCCTGTGCTGCAGTGGTGTTACCTTTAGCTGCGCCCGCATCACCCTGTGCTGCAGTGGCGTTACCTTTAGCTGCGCCCGCATCACCCTGTGCTGCAGTGATGTTACCTTTAGCTGCGCCCGCATCACCCTGTGCTGCAGTGGCGTTGCCTTTAGCTGCGCCCGCAGCACCCTGTGCTGCAGTGGCATTACCTTTAGCTGCGCCCGCAGCACCCTGTGCTGCAGTGGCATTACCTTTAGCTGCGCCCGCATCACCCTGTGCTGCAGTGGCATTACCTTTAGCTGCGCCCGCATCACCCTGTGCTGCAGTGGCGTTGCCTTTAGCTGCGCCCGCATCACCCTGTGCTGCAGTGGCATTACCTTTAGCTGCGCCCGCATCGCCCGGTGCTGCAGTGGCGTTACCTTTAGCCACGCCCGCATCACCCTGTGCTGCAGTGGCATTACCTTTAGCTGCGCCCGCATCGCCCGGTGCTGCAGTGGCGTTACCTTTAGCCACGCCCGCATCGTCCTGTGCTGCAGTGGCGTTGTGTTCAGCAGCAGCAGGTTCAGCTCGCACTGCAGCGGAGTTCGTTTGTAATGTAATGTAATGTAATGTTTGGAGTCGGCAAGATGGCGGGAAAAGCAAAGCGCATTAGACATCATTTTTTCACACAGTCACGTGACCCGAGCGCGCCGCGTGCCGTTTCCCAGGTGGCGGAAGGTTCCGGAAGCGGTCTGACCCTGCGAGGCGTCTGCGCTCCAGCCGCGAGGGTAATGGGCTGGAGGGTGAGGGTAGGCCCTCCCGTTCCACCGCATTAAACGCGCCCGCTCCGTCTCTCCTGGGGGGCCTGCTGGGGGCCTGCGGGGGACCCCCACGAAACGAGGCTCCCCTCAGGAACTCCCGGGGGGACGACATTAGCAGGCGCGCGCAGACGGAAGGAAACTTTCTGCCTGGAAGACTTCGCTCGGGAACCGTGGCGGGGGGGAGCATTATGAGCCGCCCACCAAGGGCCCCGCCCCACCCCCGCGGGCCCCGCTCCCGCTCGAGCGTGGGGGGGGGGAGGGGGGAACGCATTAGCGGGCGCGCTCGCGTCGGAAAACTTCTTCCTGCCCACGCGCGTTTGGGCGTCAGGAAACCAAGGGGGGACGACATTACGGGGCGCACGCAGAGACACACGCTGTAGCGTGTTTTTGCCATTCAGCGCGTGTGTGTGGAACTGATAATTACAGCGAGAGGGATGAAAAAGGCCGAGTCAGACAGGAATATTAAATCTGAGAGGATCACCGGCTTTCAGCGCGAAGGCTGACTCACTGAGGCAGGAGACAAAGCAGCTTTTTAATTGATTTTCCTCAAGGCTTCATTAAGGTTGCGCAGGGAGAGGCGCAGAGTCTGCGGAGTGGAAAATAATATTGAAGGGATTCTTTAGTTTGAGCGCGTGACTTTATTTTCGCGGATACAGTTGTGAACACGCTTTAACCCGTGTCTTCTTCACCATGGAGACAGCAGAAGCCCAATATAAATGTTGATATGGAATAAGAAGATTGTAATAAAGTACCGACATGTCTGCTTGTTCAAATTGATTATGTTAAAACATTTTTTTAAAGGCCCAGGCATCTGGATTCAAGCACAGGCTTTTATTTGTTTTTGGTTTTTTTGCAAGAATGATTTAAAAATATATCTCAGCCGTTTGTGACTGTGAAAAAGCATTAAAACAACAACACAAAAGCAAAACATTCACAGATTTTAGATTCCTGGACCTTTAAGGCGTAAATACCAATCTAGTACCAACCCTAAATTCCAAATACGAGTCTGATGCAAAATGGCAGTACTAACTCTTTGCTTGAGTCTTAAACAGTTAGGGAAAATATGGAAATAGTCCAGCCCCCTATGAGGTAAATTAACTGTGCAGGCTTGGTCACATCTGTACCATTGCCAAAGCACCTACTCACTGCCTGACCCCATGCACATCTCTTCCTCTGTAATGCCCAGAGAATGGAGGCTCAGACAATAGCACAAACTCAAGCACTTTTCTCTCCACAGAGGGAGTCTTTTGTACTTTTGTAAAAAAAAAAAAGAAAAATGCCAAAGATTTATTTACAATGAACAGAAACCTGAGCAAAGGCCTGTCTGCTGTCAGCCTGGCTTTCTCTCTCCGCTAAGCGCTTTGGTATTGCGGTGGTTACGCAACATCGAGTGTATTATTCTTTGTTCGTTTCTTTCCTTAAGGTGATTGTTTGCTTCCATGTATTATGTGGATTTTTTGTTTGCTCCTTTGTTTGAATTGTTACTTATTTGTTATTATAATCCTGTTTTTGGAGATGTTGTTGGAGTGAAGGACACTGTGTCCTCTGTAGTAACATCTGCCAGCTAGCTCACTTCAGCAAACTAACATTTGCTAGTTAGGTAGATTAGCTCGTTTAATATTCATTTCTGATTTGATATTGGCTGTTGTTTGCTGATGTTGAATAACGATTGTTCGTTGCCAGTCATCAGATCAATAGCTAATGTTTTTCCCTGATCAACTTAATTTGATTTATCGTCTCTCTTACTTTCACCATTATTTATTTATTTAGAGCCCTCCCATAGACCATCCCCCTTATGACACTGGTCCACGCAAAAAAACCAAGGGAAAACACAGATATATATGAAAACATTTTAGCTTAACATTTTGATAAAACTGGTGTAGTTTGTCTCCTAATTAAACCGCGACACTGACAGATAGCGGCTATACGTAACATAGCCATGTAATAATTAGGTTTTTATTTTTGTGTGCATGTGATTGAGTGTGTGTGTTTAACGGCTATGGCAGCTCGGTCATAGTAAACACACGTGCACGTGTACGCGAGCGTGCACGTCCACAGGCCATGACATTGGAGGGGTGCTCTGAAGGTGAGAGGCTTGCGTTGTTCACTGAGTGCCCGCGAAGAGGTGAGGAGCCAAAGGGGGGAATCTCCATGGCCACTCTAATACAGGTCCGAGGCCCCTCCCCCTAAGGCCACAGTGGGGAGGCACTAAGACCTGGCCCCGTCTCCGCCCCTCTCCCCTGTCCCTGGCCTGTCTCCGCCCCCCCCTCCCGCCATACTGGACACTTAGCTGAGCGGTAGGGGCCTCTCTCTCTCCCCCCCCCATAACTCTTCCAGCAGCAGTGGTGGGGGGGGGGGGGTGCTTCACTGTGATGCTCTCTGCTGTCTCCGACCAGTGCCCCAGCACATGCCGCATCACGCACGCACACGCCGCCCCGCGCACACGCCACGCACACGCACACGCCACATACACACGCACACGCACACGCCGCGCAGGGCCCGCCCGCTGATTGATTCATTTAATTAGAAACACGTCGAGGAGAGCCGCGGCCGGCCGGCCGGCCCGCCTGAGATTGGCTCCATAAATCTTCATCCCGTCCCCGCCGCCCAAAAACCCCGGCGTGCCAGCGACGGCGTCCGGGACCTCCGCCCGCCGCTAGCCGCCTGCCGCGGGGGTCACCGCGCGTTTGGCCCTCGCCCCTCAGCTCTTCTCATTCTCTCAGTCCTGCCGTGTGTTTCAGTGAGTCTGTGTTTGAGTGTCTGAGTGAGGCTGTGTTTGAGTGAGTCTGTGTTTCAGTGAGGCTGTGTTTGAGTGAGGCTGTGTTTGAGTGAGGCTGTGTTTGGGTGAGGCTGTGTTTGAGTGAGGCTGTGTTTGGGTGAGACTGTGTTTGAGTGAGGCTGTGTTTGGGTGAGGCTGTGTTTGGGTGAGTCTGTGTTTGAGTGAGGCCGTGTTTGAGTGAGGCTGTGTTTGTGTGAGACTGTGTTTCGTGAGTGTGTTGAGTGAGTCTCGTGTGTTTTGAGTGAGGTCGTGAGTGAGCTGTTTGAGTGAGGCTGTGTTTGGAGTGAAGGTTGTGTTTTGGAGTGAGACTGTGTTTGAGTGAGGCTGTGTTTGAGTGAGGCTGTGTGTGAGTGTTTGAGTGAGGCTGTGTTGTGAGTGAGAGGCTGTGTTGTCTTCTGCAGGGTTGGTGGAGTGTTAGTGGCTGTGTTGATTGATGTTTGTCTGTGTCTGGGTGAATGTGTTGAATGTTTGTGCTCGTGCTGTTTGTAGACGTTTGAGTGAGGTGTGTTGGTAGGTGAGTTGTGTGTGTGTGTGTGCTGTGTGATGTTGTTGTGTGTGTGTGTGTGTGTGTGTGTGTCTGTCTGTCTGTGTGGGTGTCTGTGTGGGTGTGTGTGGGGTGTGTGTGTATGTGCATTCATGTGTATGCGTGTCTGTCTGTGAGATGGTGCTTTCTGTAATAAAAGTGCTTTGTGTTTTTTGTTGACTGCTTTCTGCTTGCTCTGTCATGATAAAGCTGTGTGAGTAAGACTGCTCTCTGTAGTAATACTGCTATAATAGTGTGTGTGTGTATATGCCAACTCACCATAATAACACATTATGTTGTTAATAATTTTATTATGATACTTTTAACAGAAGCTGGATGAAATGATGGGATTCGCAGGATCAAATATTCTAAAAAAATAAATATATAAACAAAATAAATGTTTAAAAATAAATGTTTTGGTGTTCAGATCAAAAACATTTTTGCCATACAGGCTAATAATATTATAAAACCCCAGAAGTGAATTCAGTTTTAATTTACCCGTGTTGAGAAAGCTGGCTATTAGGGTGACATCTTGTTTTCGACTTTTCATTCAAATGAAGCGTTTTCTCTTTGAATCTCCCAATTGCTAACGGCTGTGTAAATATTATGGTCAATAAACAACACAAATGTCAGACACCGAAAGACGGTTGGCTCAGAGAAACAGGAGTCATTTTTTTGTTTTTGGTTCAAGTCTGGGTCATCGCCTGTTGTGAGCTTAAAAAAAGGCTTCAGAATATCTGCGTTTGTAGAACGAGGTCATTTTTTTTCCTGCAGTTTGGCTTTTTTTAATGCATAAAAAATGCAGAATCTGGAGTTAAGGCCATTCCGGTTAAAGCTGTGTACTGTCTGTAGTAATACTGCTGTGTGTGTTTTGTGTGTTACTGTGCTTTATGCTTATAATACAGTTGTATGAATGTAATAGTCTGCCCTGTTACATCTTTAATGCTAATGCTCATAATACTGGTATATGTGTCTGTCAGTCAGACTGTTAGGTTGGTGTGTGTGCCTTGCAATGCTGTCTGAATTGTAATCTCTGCATAGTAATGATACTGTTGCATGTTGACTCTGGGGATGTGGCTTCGATGGCTGGCATCTTTATACTGAACTGCTTACATTGCTGGGCTTCTTTGAAATTAATTCCATTTTTTTCCCCCTCCTGTATTTTTGTTTCAATCCGTTTTTAAAGTTATTGTTGCGGTGCTGCATTGGCAGAAGTAGACCAAAAAAAATCCAGTAAAAGAAAAAAAAAAAAGAAAAGAAAAATCAATGTTTGTAATTGGCCATAAAATTAGGATGAAATTAGCGAATGGATCATTCCTGCATAAACCCGGGAATGAAGATAAATTCATAAATAATGGAACTACAGTGTTTTGCCTTAATGTGAAACATGCTGCGAATACAGTAATTAAAATGATAAAGTGGCGATTAGGGGGATGGCTTACTTTTCTGGGCTTCATTGACATTGTTTCGGCGTCAGCGCCTGTTTTCGATTGGCCCAGTGAAGTGTGCAGAGAAGGATCGCACGGACGCCATGTCCGACAGCCAGATGGCTCTACGATGGTGTGCGTACGACGTCCAGGAGTTTGTGTTCTAAAGCAAGAAAACAAAATTACGGCGACATTAGCAGGCCTTGAGATGCTGCCAGTGCGCATTGTGCCGGATTGTTCTTTAAACAAAATATGGAGTTTAATATTATTCTGAGGCTGGAGCCGTGTCCTGCGGCGCCTGCAACCTGAGACCGCAGCGCTCCAGGATGTGAGTGCCCCGTGCGATATAAAAACCGATATTTATGCGCGCAGTTGCGAGTGGACATTATAATATTAATCTGTTCATGTGTACGGCCGCTGGAGGTGTAATGTTGTGCAGCTGTGCCGGCTGCTTTGAGTTACGCAGCGTACTCTGGTGCTTTAGACCACAAACCCCCCCCTAAATGCCCAGAGCCAGCCTGTGCTCATTGCCAGCAAGTCCTCAGAATCGTGTCTGAGGAATACTTCATTGCGCACAAACACTTTACGCCCAAAGCATACGCTGAAACTGAAGTAATATGTTCATTTAAAAGCCCGGAAAGTGAACCTGTCCCTGTAATGTGATTATGCTGTATGATGAAGCTGCAGCCGGGCTCTCCGGTGTGTGGCTGCTTGTTTTCTGAGCTGAGTGTGGCTGCTTGCTTTCTGAGCTGAGTGTGGTATGCTTGCTTTCTGAGCTGAGTGTGGTATGCTTGCTTTCTGGGCTGAGTGTGGCTGCTTGCTTTCTGAGCTGAGTGTGGTATGCTTGCTTTCTGAGCTGAGTGTGGCTGCTTGCTTTCTGAGCTGAGTGTGGTGTGCTTGCGCGAGTCTGAGCCTTTGATGCTGCTCTGTTGACGTTTAGTTGAGATTGGGATTTATGGTTTGTTGAACACGAGTGTAAGCATGACCATACTCACAGGCACACACGTGTGCGCACAGACACACTCAGGTATACACATGCGCGCACCTACACGCACACGCATACACACACACACCCAGGCGCACACGTGCGCACATACACACACACACACACAGTCACTCACTCACACACACACACACACACACACAGACACACACACACACACACACACACACACACACACACACACTCTCACCCACATACACATACACACACACTCTCACCCTCACACCCACGCACACTCTCTCTCAAATACACACACACGCAGACTCTCACACACACACACACACACACACACACACTCTCACACAACACACACACACACACTCCCACACACACACACACACACCACACACACTCCTCTCTCACACACACACACACACACACACACCTCTCTCTCTCACACACACACACACACCTCCACACACACACAACACACACACTCTCTCCATCACACACACACACACTCTCTCCCACACACACACACACACACACACACACTCTCTCACACACACACACACACACACTCTCTCTCACACACACACACACACACTTCCACACACACACACACACACACAACCACACACACACACACACACACTCTCTCTACACACACACACACACCTCTCCACACACACACACACACACACACACACACACACACACACACCACCACTCACCACGCACCACACACACACACACACACACACACTCACACACACACACACACACACACGCACTCCACGACGCACACACCACACGTCCGCGCACACACACACACACACTCATGCACGCACACACACACACACACTCATACATGCACACACATGTGCAGTTGCATTTATTTTGATAGGAGTTTGAGCTCCACAGTCCCTAGCAGCGTTGGCCATATGTTCTTGCACTACTGCAGAATTGTGTATTATTTCTGCATTCATTTATTTAGCTTTACTTTGATTCATGTTCAGAGAGAGGCTACGCTACGTCTTTGTGGGGTGGCAGCCATTTTGTTTCTGAGGTGTTCAGCAGAGGGCAGCCGCTGTGTAGCTGGATTCTCCATGTCTCGTTTGGTTTTAAAGGAAACTGGAGGTTTGTTATTCTCCGTAGGCACAGGTAACCTGCCCTCGTTTCCTCCCCGGCTGTGTGTGGAGAGCTTGGCTGAGTGCCCCCCCCACCTGCTGTGCTTCCTGTCCCCCCCAGCGCGGGTACCTGGTTATCTTCCTCCACCGCCCTCTCCTCGGCCCCGCCCACGGGGGGGAACAGGCCTGCTCGTCACCTGTAGGCCCCACTCAATCCCCCCCCCCTGGCCTGGTTATCTCCCCCATACAGCCTGCTCTCTCCCCAGGCCTATGGCCCCCTGTCTCTCTCCCCCTCCTTCTACCGCTCTCTCTATCTCCCTCCCTCTCTCTCTCTCTCTCTCCCTCCCTCCCTCCTACCCTGTGGGATGCTCAGATACAGCTTATGAAGACGTTTTGATGTTGGAAAGGTGCAGAACTTCCCCCTTGGCCTTGCGGGCTCGTATCCCCTGTAGCGCACGCCAGCTGGCCGTGGGCAGCAGTAAGGACCGGCCCGGCGCGTGGCGGCTAATCCCGCCCGCGGAGCCGGCCCGCTGGAACGTCACTGGCTGTCAGTCACGGAGCTCCTCGGAGATTTTCGTGAACCTCGTCCCGTGCCGTCGATCGCTGATCGCGGTCTGCAGACAGGACTCATCGGCCATGTTAAACACCGGCGGTGCTTCAGAGTGGCGTTAGTGCACTTATCCTTAGAGCAGCAGGGCTTTACTGTTCACTAACAGTCCCCGGTCCCCTCAGAGAGATAATTGCACTTAAAGTCTGATGATACTGCTTGTGAATGCAGTGGGGTGGTGGTGCGGGTGTTTGTATTAAACCGTGATCTGTGGGGCTGTTGGGTGGTTCATACAGTCGGGTATCGAATCCGGACTGTGCCAGTGCAGTCGACGCCAGCATCGCCAAGGGGTGGTAGGGTTTCGGGTGCCCGGGATGACGGCATCTTAATCTCACCCGGTCTGACTGGCGATGTGGAGGAAGTGTGGTGATTGGCATTGTGTGCTTCGGTAAACAGAAATGGCTGGTCTGGTCAACAGTGGCTGCAGCATTGAGTGCTAATGTGTATTATTGGGAATTCCAAGTTTTGGGATAGGTAAGGGGCCACAAAGCATTGAAAGTATAATTTTAATATCTGAACAGCAAACTGATGCCAGTTTTACTTGAAATGGGTACGGAGTGGCACTTGTAACATCTTAAGCAGGATGTAAGGTGTAGAAGGGTAGCCTTAAGCACGTACATTATAAATGCACATACTGTACAGTACGTGTATTGCATTGTAAATACACCACTTAAACCATTTTGAGCCGACCACACACAGTAACTCTGAATAAACGATAAACAGAATCTGTGTTGACAGAACGCGGCTTTTTTTACGCCGTGCGTAATTATCGTAATTTGCGTGAGTACGGCGCGGCCTCTGTGCTCTCCCCTGCGCGTTCCCCGCCCACACGCCTGCGGCGTTTTCGCCTAACGGGCAAGCACCCCTCTCCCAGCGCCGAAATCGCGGGCGCACCTGCCCCGCTCCGAACGAGCCCTAATCACGGGCTGTGTGTGCGGGCGGCCGTGCTGATTGGCTGTCTGCGGCCGTGCTGATTGGCTGTCTGCGGCGAGGGCCAGACGCTCAGAGGAAAGGTGGCGGTGGGGTGACGGATCTCTGGGCCGTGCGGTCGACTGGATGTACAGCTGTCTTGGCTAATCATTGGGGAGAGAGAGAGGGGCGGGAGAAATTGAGAGAGAAATGGAGAGAGAGAGAGAGAGAAAGTGAGAGTGGGATCAAAGAGAGAGAAAGGGTAAGCAGAGAGAGAGAGGGTAAGCAGAGAGAGAGAGAGAGTGAGTGAGTGAGTGAGAATCATGGAAGGATTATAGGCCACGGCAGTGCACTGAATTCCGCGTTATGGCTTTGGCGGTCTGTTAGAGCCAGTCAGGTAACGGTGTGTGAGGACTCAGGTTCTGTAGCAGCGCGTAGTTGTGGGTCCAAGTCCTGACAGCAAGGCGCGGCACTACAGCTGCACAGAGCCACACAGAGCTCACTGAATAAGCGCACCTCATTAAGTCCGACTGGCACGCTGTAGGGTGCCCGTGGTGAATATTAGGGTACCTATCTGTCAGAGCGGGTCTGCAGAGAGGGGTGCGGGTCCGGCGTGCTGCAGGAAGACGCTTTCTCACAGCTCTGTCTCCGCGGGCAACCCCGGACTCTCTCACCGCGAGCTCTGTAGACCGCCGCGAGGGTTCTCGCCTTTTCCGCGGATGACCCGCCCCGTTTCTCACCCCGGCCTCGGCGGGACCGCCCCCCTCTCGCTCCCCGCGGTCTCTCCCGCTCCCGGCACACCCGCGCGCGACTTGAG